>NC_135375.1:32556989-32809489 GCF_049243985.1 Paroedura picta
TGCTGGATGTAGACGAATTTTCTGCTTTCCTCCTCTTATTGCAGCTTCCTGTGCCCTTTGAGATTCTGCTCCCATAGTTCAGTTGACCTGAATGCAACAGTCAGGAGTAAACTGGCAGAGTGCAGTAGTCTACCAGAATCTCCTCTGCACATGGCAAAGGCATGTCATCAGAGGATCTGCTGTGAGTACCAACGGAGCAACACTTTAGAATTCAGGTCTCTAAGGCAGCCTTTCTCAACTTTTTTACTGCTGAGAAACCCCCTGAAACTTTCTTCAGGCTTCAAGAAACCCCAGAAGTGGCATGATTGTGGGGAATATGTTTGGGAAGCATAGCTGTATACACGCCCACAGAGCTCCACCCCTTCCCTTTCCCTCCAGTCCCATCATTGGCCATTTTGAAGAGGGGGGCGTAATTGGGTCAACATGACCATATATGATCATATTACCCGATAAATGTTCAACAAATCTAAAATATATATTAAAAATGAATTCCCACCCATTCATGAAGCCCTTCCAGGGCCTTTAAGAAACCCTGGTTCAGAAAGCCTGCTCTAAGGTGTGCAGGGCCCAAAAACCACAGGCCAGCAGTTTGATAGCTTTGCATGTAATATAATAAATATAATAAATAAATGTCCCATTGTTGTGGTTTGCATGCTTTTCAGGGAGTCACCTAATTTTTTTAAATTAAAAAAACCTTTTTCGATTTCTGTTGTATAAGTCTTAATTGGGCATTATGTGAAGAAATAATTTATTTCCCCCCCCCCCACATTTCCTGCCCATTAAATTCATTGAGTGGCCCACATTCTGGCATTATAGGAGCTGGAGAAAAAGTTCTTTCTGTGTTCTAAATATACACCACACAGTTAAAATATCTCTTATTCCCTCTTTATCAGTTTTTTCCTAGATAAAGCCCCAAATCCTTTAATACTTCCTCATAGTGATAGTTCTTTACACCTTATTCATTGGGGTTGCCCTTTTGTGCAAGTTTTCTTGCGCTAAGAAATCTTTTTTGTGAGGGGATGAGAACTTCATTGAGCATTCTAAATGTTGCTTTACCATTGTTCTGGTCTAAACGACTGTAAATAAAGTGTTTGTTTGCTTTACCATTGGTCTATTCTAGGACAGTACAATACCAGCCATTTTGTTTTCAGTCTTAATAATTCCTAGCATATTATTTGCTTTTTTCACTTCTGCTGTGTGCTCAAGATGACATTGTCATATTCAAGATCCGTTGGTTTATTCAGACCCCATCATTGTATTTGCAGTACCTGTCAAATGAGTAAGCTCTCTCTTTTTTTCTTTCTGTATGTATGAGAGCCAGTTTGGTGTAGTGGTTAGGAGCGCGGACTTCTAATCTGGCGAGCTGGGTTTGATTCTGCGCTCTCCCTGGGTGATCTTGGGCTCGCCAAGGCACTGATAAAACTGTTCTGACTTAGCAGTGATATCAGGGCTCTCTCAGCCTCACCCACCTCACAGGGTGTCTGTTGTGGGAAGAGGAAAGTGAAGACGACTGTAAGCCGCTTTGAGACTCCTTCGGGTAGAGAAAAGCGGCATATAAGAACCATCTCTTCTTCTTCTTACTTATTTGACAGTGTTGGAAGACTGATCAGTTTTAGCCCATATTATAAGATATGCATGTTATATTTTCAAAAGGTAAGGTTTATTCTTGTATGAGATATTGCCTAATAATAACATAACAAATTGTGTAATATAATGTATATGTATGTATACAATAACATTTTGTTTTTATTATTAAATATATTTTAGATAATGGAGGCCAAACGTTGGCAGGTGGAAATAACTGGCCATTAAGGGGAAGGAAGTGGACCCTGTGGGAAGGAGGTGTGAGAGGAGCTGGATTTATTACGAGTCCTTTACTGAAACGGAAGGGAGTGGAAAGTCATGACCTTGTTCACATTTCTGACTGGCTGCCAACTCTTGTGAGCCTCGCTGGAGGGCATATAAATGGCACAAAGCCTTTAGATGGCTTTGATATGTGGAAAACGATCAGGTAACATTCTTAATAAAACATTTGAAATCAGACTCTGCTTTAATAAGACATTATCCCCAAGAGAAAATTTGTGAAGGCAGAATCCCTAAGCCTCAATCCTTTATCTGAATGTTGTTGTTTTTTAAAAATCTGATAAAAGTATTCTTACGTAAATATCTGAAATGTGTTTTTAAAATTTGGTATGAAATTTAATTAATTTATTAATAGCAGCCAAAATAGTGTATTCTGTAATTCAGGGAACTCAACAGAATATAAAAGCAAAATGGGTCATTGGCCAAAGACAGGCAAATAACTGAAACAGATGTATATGATGGGGGGGGGGGTGTCTGATGGCTTAGTCCTTTGTGTGTTTAATCATAATTAAGCTTGTTTGAGTTCAGTAGGACTTATTTACAAGTAAGTGTGAAGAGGATTGTAGTCTTAATGATTCAGGATTTTTTCCTGAAAAAGGACAAAATTTGTTAGATATTGGAATGCAAAATGTGCCTGTCATCCTATCCGAAACTAGGACGTATTTCATCCTTGAGTAATAGACTATATAAAAATAGAAACCTGTACTATGTTTTGTGGAGAAAACATAAGATCTCTTCATGAAAGCAAAACAATATTACATATACATTGCAACAACTTTCAGCAGTGATAACTTTAAGAAATATTCTGTGTCCTGAAAAACATGTGAAGTCCAGCAAGATGGCAAATTACAGTTATATGTGTGAAATTATAAGTATATAAATATGGAAAAGATATTACTGGCAGCCTAAATTCACCTGATGATCAGTTACTTTAATTTCAGTATAGAGTACTTGTAGTCTACCTAGAGGTACTCCAGATTAGAGATTTAGGAGCAAAGATGCTTTCCAAGCCCTGCATAATCAAAGAGAGGAGGGTAATGGGATAGCTTCTACCTGCCAATTAATAAGGAATAAGATTCATTAGCATACCAACCACCATCCCAAGAGTGACTGACTGGAACTAAGTAAATTAGTGTAAGGTAACCAAGTAGCAAATATTTAGGATGCTCTCATATTTGTTTTCATGTGTTCAGAAATTCATATAGATCGTGGAGCCTCTATGGAGGCTCAGGTCACCAATGTACCTTGGATGGCGTTTTTCCATCTTCGCCAAGCCCGGCTACTAGCGCCCTACCTGTCCTCGGAACACCTGGCCACAGTGATCCATGCAACAGTCACTTCCAGATTAGACTTCTGTAACTCGCTCTACGCGGGCCTTCCCTTGTCTTTGACTTGGAAGTTACAGCTTGTCCAAAATGCGGCTGCCAGGGTCCTCACTAGAACAACTTTGAGGGCCCACATTCAGCCGGTGCTTTGTCATCTGCACTGGTTACCAGTCTGTTTCCGAATCAGATTCAAGGCCTTTAAGGCTATATGCGGCCTGGGTCCAATCTACCTGCGGGACCACTTGGTTGCTTATGCCCCCCCAAAGAGCACTCCGCTCTGCGGGTATGAATTTACTGGTTGTCCCGGGCCCACGGGATATTCGCCTGGCCTCAACCTGGGCCAGGGCCTTTTCAGTCCTGTCCCCAACCTGGTGGAATGAGCTCCCAGAAGAGCTAAGGGCCCTGCAGGATCCACCAGCTTTCCACAGGGCCTGCAAGATGGAGCTTTTCTGCCAGGTATATGGTTGAGGCCAGGGCAGCTCCCGCTAATCCATCGGAGGATCCCCTCCAATATTGAGATCTCTAACATCAAGATCGTTGTTAGATCTATTGCATTGGCACCACCCTTTTTCTGAATATTATTCTCCCCACCAGGCTGAACTTTGGGGGAAGTCGGGTAAATACGATTAGAATTGTGACCACTGCCGCTTATATGTTATATGTCAGTGGTCCCCAACCTTTTTATCGCCGGGGACCACTCAATGCCTTTTACTGAGGCCCAGTGGGGGGGGGGTAGTTTACTCCTCTCAACCACTGCCCTAATGCTCTCTGATTGCAATGGTAATGTTTAAACATCCCTTCAAAATAAGATACAGACACGCCACAACAATGAACATAAGGAACATTTTATTTTCATGGAAATTTTAACTCATGACAATGACAAATCAATGGGAACCCTGAGCTTTTTTCTCTGCAATGAGATAGTCCCATCTGGGAGTGATGGGAGACAATGACACCCGAAGTGTGTTGTAAAGGGCCGGGGGGGGAGAAGGCGTCCTTCGGGGCCCACCTCCAATTAGTCGAATGACCACATGTGGTCCGCAGCCCACAGGTTGGGGATCGCTATTATATGTGACTTGTTGTTTGACATAAATTGGGGTTTTTATGGGGATTTTATTGTGTTTTAACTGTTTATGTTGTAAACCGCCCTGAGACCTATTTGGAGAAGGGCAGTCTAAAAATTAAATAATAATAATAATATTATTAATAATAATAATAATAAATGTGTTCAGAAATGAGTTTGCATTGTGCCCAACTGCATATTAAAGAGACATGTTTGTACAGATCCAGTAAATGCCCATTGTGCTATCCATCAAAACTCTTTCTGAAAATACGAAATTTAATTCTTATCATTTGTGGTAGTTTCCTCTATTTAAATTTTCCTTCATATGGGTGTTTTAAGTGCCACAAAGTTTCTTATGACTTATGGCAACCCTATAAATTAATGATCTCCAAAACATCTATTATTAACAGCCTTGTTCTGGTCTTGTGAATAGAGGTCTTCCTTGATTAAGTCCGTCTATCTCATTTCGGGTTCTCTTGTCCTGCTGCCTTCAACTTGTCCTAGAATTATTGTCTTTTCCAGTGACCAAAGTATGATAGCTTCAGTTTAGTTATTTTAACTTCTAGGGAGAGGTCAGGTTTGATTTGATCTAGAATCCACAGTTTGGTGTAGTGGTTAGGAGTGCAGACTTCTAATCTGGGGTTTGATTCTCCCACATACAGCCAGCTAGGTGACCATGGGCTCGCCACGGCACTGATAAAGCTGTTCTGACCGAGCAGTAATATCAGGGCTCTCTCAGCCTCACCCACCTCACAGGGTGTCCGTTGTGGGGAAAGGGAAGGCGACTGTAAGCCGCTTTGAGACTACTTCGGGGTAGAGAAAAGTGGCATTTAAGAACCAACTATTATTATTATTATTATTATTATTATTATTATTATTATTATTATTATTATTATTATTATTATTATTATTATTATTATTATTATTATTATTTTATGGCAGTCCATTGTATCTGTAAAACTTCAACATTTCAAAGGAATCAATATTCTTAATTGTCCAACTTCCATACCCATATTAATGGGTAAGGCTATGGCATGAATTATCTTGATCACATCCTGACACTTAAGAATCTTTTTCTAGCTCCTTCATAGATGCCCTTCCCAGTCTCAATCTCTTTCTGATTTTTTGTTCTTCTCTATGTATGTGTTTTTACCGTCAGATCACAGCTGACTTATGGTGACCCTGTAGGGCTTTCAAGGCAAGAGATGTCCAGAAGTGGTTTGCCATTTTCTACCTCCATTTCACAACCCTAATATTATTTGGCGGACTCCCATCCAAATGCAGGCCAGGGTCAACCCTGCTTAGGTTCCAAGGTCTGACGAGATTGAGCTAGCCTGGTCTATCTAGGTCAGGTCAGGTCAGGTATGATCTCTATAGCTTTCTCTTATTTTTACAAACAGCAACCCCAAGAGCTGGTTGCCAGAACAGTGTAACCAGATACCTCCCAAGGATGTCAGAATGAAACTGATGTACAGTATCACAAAGTAAACAAGAGACATGTTGTTCGGTGCAAAGATGTGTCCGACCCATCGCGACCCAATGGACAATGATCCTCCAGGCCTTCCTGTCCTCTACCATTTCTCGAAGTCCAGTAAAATTTGCACCAACTGCTTCAGTGACTCCATCCAGCCACCTCATTCTCTGTCATCCCCTTCTTTTGCCCTTGATCGCTCCCAGCATTAGGCTCTTCTCCAGGGAGTCCTTCCTTTTCATGAGGTGGCCAAAGTATTTGAGTTTCATCTTCAGGATCTGGCCTTCTAAGGAGCAGTCAGGGCTGATCTCCTCTAGGACTTGAGACATAGAAAGGCGATAATAGAGAGGCGCCTTGAGACATAGAGAGGCGATAATTGCTTAACTGAGTTATCAGTGACAAAAAAAGTAATCTGCAGCCATGCATTGTTTCTGCAAAGTTATTTCACTGAATCTATAATGGCCAAGATTTTTAAAAGATTGGATTAAGCTGTCTGGGTTTAAAATGTGATATATGTGCAGCATCTGCATAGAATTATTGGTAAGACCCCCTTGCAAGAAACATCTGCGGCAATTATAATTTTGCAACAGACAAGAATACATTGCATTGGCCATGGTCTACTCCTTGCTTGATTGCGTCATGCATCAGTTACTCAAGAAAGCTTTCCATTAGAGCTATTTAAACTATTTTTACCTGCCTGGGGTGATGTTTTTATTATTCTGTTTAGCTGGATAGTTATCTCCAGAGATGCCTTAGGCATTATATGTCTTCCTGTTGTAGAACTAGGGTTTGTTCTGGATGAACCATGGGTGTCTTTGAGCTTTCTGCATTTGTATACTTTCCCAAGTAATGTAGACAAATCAGAATTTATATATTCAAGATAAAGATACAACCATGGCATTTAGAATCTTCAAAAAACTAATAAAGATAAAATCTTGCACATGCTGCAATACATGTAAATGGGACTGATGTTGAAATATGTCCAAAAGCCACAAGTAGTACAGAATGCTGCTGTAGCTCATGATGGGAGGAGACGTAGTTGTTTCTTTAGTTGCACTGAATGCCTATTTATTTATTTTCAAACTTTTAATCTGCCCTTCCCTCGGGGCTCAGGAAAGGATTCCAGAAAGCAAAATACACAATTTAATAGTTCCATAAATTTGCATCTAGACTCTTATGTCATTACATATAAGTGTAAAATCTGAAAAATATTAAAAATGTCACTTCACAAATATAAAAATAGAAAGCATAACATTATTTGCCTGCTTCTGCGTCCTGTCTGGGGAGATAGGGGGCAATGTATAAAGATGTCAGCGCTTTAATAGATGGGGTCAGGCATAGTTTCATGACATAGTCCTGCTACTGGCAGGACTGGCCTGTGACCATATTAAGTGAGCTAGGTAAACTGCTTAGAATACCAGGCTTAAAGGACATCAAATTAGAAATGAATTTATTTCTCTGTTTTTTTCCCCCCAAATCATTTCCCCTCTCTATTGAATTGTGGGTCTTGGAAGCTAGGCAGGGTCAGCTCTGGTTCGTACTTGGATGGGAGACACCCCCCCCCCCCAGTGAATATCAGGGTCATGATACGGAAGCGGTCAATGGCAAACCACCTCTGAACGTCTCTTGCCTTGAAAATCCTGCAGGATGCCCCTTGGTGGCACTTTCTGACAACAGTGTGCAAAAAGCTCCTTAACAGGCCCGGACTACTGATCATACATGAACCTGTCATCAGACATTCACCGGTGACCTTAGAGGGGCAACTTTTGAATTTACAAAGCAAAATAAAAGCTTACATGCATCCCTTCTATATATTAAATGGATATATATTTCTGTGTTTGTTTCTCTCATTGGTGCATTCCCTTGTTTTGCAGCATCTTTGAAAAACATTTCAGTGATTTTTTTGGAAGGAAAAACAGTATGAGCATCTAAAAGAAATCAAGATGTAGATTTTCCAGTATGCATTGAAGAGCCTCTCCTCTCAATACATTATGCACTTAAATGTGAACAACTTTGCCTTTATGTTAGCACACTGGTGTTAACAGGCTTCTCAGACATAAGCACTAGGGGACTTTCACTAAACTGTAGAAGGAAATTAATGTGTTTTTTTATTTTATTTTGTTCCAGCGAAGGGAAACCTTCCCCCCGAAAGGAGCTGCTTCATAACATAGACCCAGAGTTCGTGGATCCTTCTCCCTGTGAGTCTATAATTAATTGCTGTAAGAGATGTCTTTAAGTCTGGATGGGTGGGACTTCCCTCTTCTTGTGAGGATTTATTTTTTTAATCCTGTATGGTGAATTCAGACAAGGCTGAGCACTAGCCGTTCTGCCACTTTGTCATAAAGTGTTGTGGTGATCTCATCTGCTGAGCAGAGTTAACTACCCTTTAAATCATTCCCAGAGTCTTCTGCATTCGCTTGTGTTTCAGAGTTACTCATGTAAAATATAACGCCGTCCAAAGTGTGGGACTGTTGACAGATAACCACATGCCTCTCAGGTACATGGTGAGGCACGCAGCCAAAAAGCAAAATGCCTCCCGAGCTGAAGAGTAGCCATTATCTTCTAAGTAGGTTGTGTATACAGGCACATGTTGTTTCATGTATAATAAAGCTCCATTGTTGACCTTGAAAAAGGACTGGATGAAAAGTATTAGTTCTTACATGGTTACGAAGTTCCAAGGCCCATGCTTGCTTTTGTGTTGTAATCAACCAAGCTGCAGTTTTGCCAGGTTCTGTTTCTCTGCTAAACACTCTACTGCTCTCACCGAATATTTATTTTTATTTTGCCAGAGACTAAGCTCTTCAATAGGGAGGATTGTTCAAGAACAAAATTTTATTGGAATGTGGCCTTTTTACACTCTTACTAGGTTCCTTTAATTACATTATGGTGCCGTCTCAAAGGGGTGGTGAGGTCCAAAACCACAGAGTGCAATCTCTGCCCTGCTCCCAGGCTCTGCAAATGAGAAATGGAAGGGAGGCAGGAACTATATCAAGTGGAACAGGACTCCTTGGGCGTTGGCGCTGCTCACACTGTCCTGTCCTTCCCCACCAGTAGTGACAGGCAAAGTACACAGGGGATGAGTGAGTATATGTCAGCATACGTGTTTGTAAAAGAGAGTGAAATAGAAAGAAAATGTACAGTGCATCTTGGTCTGTCTGTCCCAAAAGCATGCAGTTTCCAAAGTCTTGCATAGAATTCCAGGCACATATAGCATGACAGCATACATGGTGAATGGGTTGGCATGCTGTGCACAGCCTGGAGTCCACATGCTGTGCATGCCTGCTGCCACCCATAATAGAGACTTCCTATAGCACAAAACAAGCAAAGTGGGAATATTTCTCATATGAACAGGTACATGCAAAAAGCATTTCTACCAAGGAGATGCTCACAACTGCAATAATGTTTTGCTCTTCATTTTTCCATAGTGATAATACATGGGGAGCTATTTAGAGGTTAATGTGTCATTATCCTTTAATGTTTGTCTCATAAGAACACGATACCAATCTGTGGGGTAAATGATATAGCAGCTATACCATGAAAACATGTTACTTTAACTACATTCTTTCACTATTGTTCCTGAAATTTTTGTCCATCATACAATCCATACAATCCTGCCCCCGCACTGTGTGACCACAGTGATCCATGCGACTCGCACTATGCTGGCCTACCCTAGTCCTTGACCCGGAAACTCCATCTGGTGCAGAATGAAGCTGCTAGGGTCCTCAATGGTTCATCTAGGAGGACCCATTTCCAGCCAGTGCTGAGGCCAGGCGGTTCTGGCCTGGATCAAGTTCAAGGTTTTGGTTTTGACCTTTAAGGCCATTTGTGGCTTGGGCCCAGCCTATCTGAGGGACCATTGGTCTGCTTATGCCCTCCATAGAGCACTCAACTCTGTGGGTACTAATCTGCTGGTGGTCCCTGGCCCCAGAGATATATGTCTGGCCTCAACCTAGGTCAGGGCCTTTTTGGTCGTGGCCCCACCTGGTGGAATGAGCTCCCAGAAGAGCTGAGAGCCCTGACAGAGCTAGCCGAAGTTCTGCATGGCCTGTAAAACAAAGCTCTTCCTCCAGATCAATGGTTGAGGCTGGGTTAGCAAGATCAGTGGGCCCCCCTCAGGCTTTGCTTATAACATCTAGCGTACCCCTTGTTAGATGACAGTGGGAGGTAGGAGGGATTTTGCCATTTTAGGATCTTTGGGATTAATGGGTTTTATGGAGATATTTTTTATCCACCTTGAGTCTCAGGAAAAAGGCAGGCTATAAATTTAATAAATAATAATATTATTATTTCTATCCCATCAGCCTGAAATACAGCATAGAGATTCTACCTGGTCTGATTATGTGATTCCAGTGCAGTCTGACTATATTTCATAAAAATCCATTGTAAATTGGCTGCATTACTGAGGTTTTAAAAACTTGCTGTGACCTTGGATGTGCTGAAAATGTGACTTCAGTTTCTCCTCTAGTTATTTTCTATCAGGAATTCACAGATATACTAGGGATTGTTTCTTCACTAGTTTGGTAAATTAATACTTAAAAATTTGGCTTTTCCACTCAAGGGCCTTTTCAGTGTAAGCCCCATGATTATGGAACAACTTCCCCCAAGGTGTGTTGTTGATCTTTAGAAGGAAACTGAAGACAGTTTTATATAGGACTTCCTTTGGCAAAGTTTACTAGCAGTCCTGAGTTGTGATTTTAAATTTTGGATTCTATATTTTTTTATTTTATGTATTTTATCTATGCCTTGAGTTCCCTAAGGAAGAAAGGCAGCTAAGAAATGTGGATTTCCTCCCAAAAAATCCCTCTCTACTGTAGTGCTCTGTCATTAAGGAAGAGGGCTTTCAAATAAGATGATGTGACATCCTGAAAGTCTTTGGCCCTGCCAGAGTTGGAATTAATGAGTGTTTTTGGAAGTGACATCTGCATAGCAGAGTTGGTTGTACATGACTTCTTTTCTCTACAGAAGCAACTCATGTACATATTGAGTTATTGTCTGGTTGGTACATCTGGTGGATGACAACATGAGCTGGCTGATACAAGGTCCAGCTATGCCAACTTGTCTTTAAAAGAACACTTTGCACACTGATGCATTCCTACCAGCTGCTGTTATTTTCATGTTATATTGTAGCTATAATTCATCATTATTTATGAATGCCAGTTTTTCATTCTTTTGCCGATCCAAAGGCCCAACTGCTTCCCTGATCCTCTTATATTTTCTCTTCCCTGATCCTAATATGTTTTCTCTTTTTGATCAGCTTTTCTTGCCAGTACCTGCATTCCTTTCTATTCACTTCATGCAGGAACACTTTTAAAGGAAACCTTTTTTACTTTTATGGCTTCTTTGACTTGGTTTGGTAACCATGCAGGTATCCTTTTGGGCTTGATGTTACCTTCATGACGAGGTATGCATTAATAGAAATATGTAACTTTCTAAAATATTCATTTGAAAACCTATATTGAGCTTTTAAGAAGTGGATGAATTCTGCCATGTGTCCAGGTTATAGAAGATTCAATTCAAAGCATAAGATCCATCTCAAGAGCTAGAGGGTCCTTCTTTAGTCATCTAGCCCAAGTGTTTCATCTTGTCCTATACCTGAAGCTCCCATGACTAATGTTGTTACATCAGTCCTTACAAATGGAGGATCAAACTGCACTTTATACAAACTGTAGTGATTCTTTTAATCCAAGTAGCTTGGACATGCTGAATGTCTGGAGCAGGGTGCCTAGAGAGTATTTAACCCTTTCCATCCTTCTTGTTTCAACTCATCACCTTCAAGCTATTTTTTCAGCAATAGAAGGAACAACAAAGGGAAAATATCAGAAGTGAAAAGCAGAACCTGGAAAATGATCAGTGAAGGAAAAGTTGCAAACCTTTCCCTGCTGGCTCCTCTTTTTGTTCAAATGCAGCCTACCTATGCAGATCTGTTTTTTTTTTAATGGAACAAAGAGTCTCAGAACTCTGTGTTATGTGTAATTTGAGGTTGACAGTGCAGGAAATTCCATTGCCTTTACTTTGGCCAATTCAGTTCTGGATTGCTTTTGCAGTGAGGAAGGTTTCACTGAAGTTCAGCCTGAAATTGTCCTCTTGTTGGGCCAAACAGGACTTGTTTCTTTTTAATGAATTGTTTGGTTATCGTTTTTTTATTCCCTATTTCACAAAAACCCTTTTCAGTACTTGAAACCTCAACACATTCTGCTCAATCTCCTTTTCTGATACAGGGTAGAGTTACTATAGTATGGTAATTGACAATGGAGACTGAAACAGCATTACACAGTTAAAATCAGTGGGGCTTAGAAGGGTGTAACTCTGCTTAGGTCTGCACTGTAAGAGGTTTGTAATTCAGCGGCTAGTTCAAGAGATGTCCTTATGCCAGTCTCAGCAACATCCCTCCAATTTTCAATGGCATGGGTGCAGTTGATTACTTTACCCACCTGTACTAGGTGCTGTTGGGTGTTCACCTATGAACATATGCCATTGAGAGGAATCAGGGCTATGAAAGAGAACAATGCTTTCAGTAGGGTTTATACTACGACATCTTACTCCATTACTTCATTTGCACTTTGTCTTTCTCTTTGAGACTCAAGATGGACTACAGAACCAGAAGGCAGTGCAACAGCAACAGTGCCGCACATGCTACGAACCATGCAAGCAAAAAAAGTTTATAAATATAGAAAATGATGCAAAAACAGCATAACACATGCAGTAAATCAAGACAAGAATAGTAGCTGTCTAAAATATCCACATCAGAATCCTCCTAAATTTATTAAAAATATGCTCACCTGCCCTAATGTGTACATGGCAGATGCATGTAAAACTGAAGTTCTTTAGGCATACTTCTCTATCAGAATATCACAAACAAACAAAACCATCACCAGTTAGGTCATCTGTGGAGGACGTGTTGGATGAAAAGCTATTACTTTTGCATACATACACACTTACTGAACACCATTGTCTAGAGCAGGGGTAGTCAAACTGCGGCCCTCCAGATGTCCATGAACTACAATTCCCAGGAGCCCCCTGTCAGCGAATGCTGGCAGGGGGCTCCTGGGAACTGTAGTCCATGGACATCTGGAGGGCCACAGTTTGACTACCCCTGCTCTAGAGACTGAAAGGATTCCTGCACCCCTGCTATTGACTGGCACTTGGGAATTGACTTGGCTTTTAAAGAGCCTTTCCACAAAATGTCAAATAATTGGAGCACTGCTTTAACATAAAATCACATTATTCTCTAATGAGAATGATAATTAAATTGACCATATAAAGGAATAAAATAACAGAATAGTTATGTGTTTCAAATTAAGCACCCTGGAGGGGAAAAATATTACAAAATGTATATATCACACACATTTGTTATAAGTTTGCATTATTCCTTTAAAAAAAAAACCACAATTCTCTTGGTTATTGATGGCTTGGCAGCTGGGAGGGTGACGTCAGCCCTTCCATTGTGAAGGATCTGCTTTCTTTTAGATAGTCTTATGGCATTTCATCAAGTTTTGGTGATTCAGCTGAATTAAAAACCAACTGGCTTTGAGTCGAAATTCCCTTAACTGCTAAACCAAACAAACTCCTGACCACACAATCATTGCAAAATGGCTTGTCATAAAGCAGTGCTGAAACTCTTTATCTTGTTGTAGGCAGTGATATTTTTCAGAACCAGAACTGAATGACGTCGCGAAATGAATCAAATCTTTGAAAATGTGGGTTGTTCATCAGAATCTGACAGTACGCCATTATATCTGCCATGGTAATTTGTGAATAAAACTAAGAGAAATTAAACTCTTTTATTAGAAAACATTTCCTTTCAAGGCTAAGAAGAACAGAAATTCAGAGAAATGCCTCTCTGAAAACCTTCCTCAGAGAGCACTTTGTTCTAGCAATACCAACCAGCTAAGGATCCCTGGCCCTAAAGAAATACTCCAGGGCCCATTATGCACAGATTGGATATTGCACTTCCAGTGTGGTTTTGCAGCTGGATTTTCCTGTACAGAACAGAATAATCTGCTTTGAAAGTGCATTATCTGATGCATGTGGAATGGGTCCTGGTCTCAGCCAGAGCCAGGTCTTTTTGGCCCTGGATCCTACCTGGTAGAATGAGCTCCTCAGTGAAATCAGGGCCCTGACGGAACGTGCTAAATTCCACAGGGCCTGCAAGACAGAGCTCTTCTGCAGGGCTTTTGGTTAAGGCCAGTTGCATAGATGAATAGTTGGAAGTCATCCACAACGGTAAATCCGGCCTCCCCCTGACTCTCACCTCCTAGTGATGTTTCTATTCTAGCAAAGTTATCTTTTAAACTAGTGTATCAACTGCTGGTTGTTGATAGTTGCTTAATTTACTGTTTTAATATTTTGAAAATGTTTTTATCATTTATTGATAATGGATATTGATAATAACAATGACACACGTTGTTGTTCACCGGCCCAAGCCAGTGAGTCCAAAAGGGGTGTTATACAAATGAGGGAGGAAGGGTATGCTGTCAAGTCACAACTCATGGAGTGTTCAAGGTCAAGAGATGAGCCGAGGTGGTTTGCCATTGCTTGCCTCTGCCATAGCAACCCCTGCCTTTGTTCATGGTCTCCCATGCAGGTATCAGCTGTGGCCAACCCTCCTTAACTTCGAAACTCTGAGGAGATCAGGCTAGTGTGGACTATATTTTATCAAGGGTGTTTAAGGATTGATTTCCAAATCCATATTAAATTTCCTGAGAGATTTCTGAGTAAAAGTCAGTCTTTCTCTGTGTGTGTGAGTGAACTAATGGTTGTGAATGCAACGGGTACTTGTTTACTCTTAAAAGGATAGAAGCAAGACATAGCGGTTTAGCGGTTAAACTGTAATTACAAAATGAGTGTATTACTTAGTCTGAGTCAGTGTAATCAAAATTCGTGCAGCTGCCTGAACATCTATAAAGGCATTGTTTCATATGTTCTAATAATTGCAAAATAAATAGCTTGGCTGTGGTACTGAGATTTGCATTCATTATGGGGGCAAAACGTTAGCTGCGTGTAGTTTGAGTAATTTCATTTGGACTTGCGTGTCTCCAACTTGGTGGGATTACTGCCATTGCCTTTCAGAACTATCACTGTATACATGGAAACAGGTGAATTGCATGTACAGTGTTAGAGGCTATTATAGTACATATTAATACAAATGTTATTATTATTTATTTATTTATTTATTTTTTAGATTTATTTCCCGCCTCTCCCAACAGACTCGAGGCGGATCACAACAATCCAACCCCATTAAAATTCCCATTAAAAACATTTAACTACCAACATGATGGCTAAAAGTCCCATCCCTCCCCCACTAACGAAAAAATAGGGAAGAGGAGAAAATGGAGTAACGTACACTCCGACTCCCGGGGAGGGGGGGAGCGATGTCCCTGTTTCGCTGACCCCAGCCTCAACCATAGACCTGGTGGAAGAGCTCCGTTTTACAGGCCCTGCGGAAAGCTGACAAATCCCGCAGGGTCCGCAGTTCACCCGGGAGCTCATTCCACCAGGTAGGGGCCAGGACTGAAAAGGCCCTGGTCAAGGCTAGGCGCACTTCTTTCGGGCCAGGGATGACCAACAGGTTCTCACCCGCAGAGCGTAAAGCCCTGTGGGGGGCATAGGGTGGTAGGCGGTCCCTCAGGTATGTGGGTCCCAACCTGCATATGGCCTTAAAGGTTAAAACCAGAACCTTGAACTGGATCCGGGCAGCCAATGCAACTGCCTCAGCACCGGCTGGATGTGAGCCCTCCAGGATGTTCCAGTGAGGACCCTAGCAGCTGCATTTTGCACTAGCTGTAGTTTCCAGGTCAGGGACAAGGGTAGGCCTGTGTAGAGCGAATTACAGTGGCTCAGCAAGTAGTTTGGCTTCCAGTTTAATTAAGCAGGCAAAATTATGTCAGTACCAGACCTGCAGGGTTCATGAGCTGTATGAGGCTATTTGAGGGAATGCTAACATTAGGGACTTTGTGATGCGAGCTGTACTATACAACAGTACCACATGCTAGTCCTGATGATTTGCCTTTTTGACTGATGAAAAGAAACTGCTTATGCCCAATCAGACCATTGTTCCATTGAAGCCAGTATTGTTTACTCTTTGCACTGGCCTTCCGGTGTTTCAGGCAGAAATACATCTTTCCCAGTACCTGCTTTCTGAGATCCTGTAACTTGGAGATGCCAGGGACTGAACTTGGGGCTTTCTGCTGGTCAAGCCATACCCCTTCCCAATTGCATGTTGGCATTTCTTTCTACTTGAGGGCGGACAGTAAAATCTAAAGAACTTCTCACAAAATTGCACACTTCTTTTTAATATCTGTCTGCACATTGTGTATGCTCGAGCCCACAATCAATTATGGAATAGTCCATTTCATATTTCAGTAATACCTTATAATGTGGTTATTTAGTTTACAATAAATCACATTTGAATTCCAGTGACGTTATATATTGCATCTGCAGGAAGATCAAAAGAATCCATCTTGATTACGGGGCAGTTAGTTCCTTTGGGGTTCATTTTTCACATACTGCATATGAGCTCAAAAATTCTGTGAGTTATTATGCAGCCAAATGGATTTGTGCCCTTTTCACTGTTGGGAAAATATGAGATTGGTATAAGGCAGGGCAAATGCAGAGTAAGTAAGTAATGTCCTTTGCTTTTTGCATACATATTTGTGAGAACAAGTATGTATACATGCCTACAGTTTCTCCACCTTTGCTCTTTATGTTTCTTGAGAGTGTAATTATGCACACAAAAATGCATCATTCTGAAGTGATCTTTTGTTGCTGACTTGGTAAATTTGAAACTTGCAAATCATAGAACTGTAGGGCTATAACGTGCATAAAGTTTCTGTGGTTGAATAGTCCTATTTGGAATATCTCTTGCCTATATGCTGCATTATGATATCCTTCTAGAAAAAAGCAAGGCTAAATAAAATGTCATTTGACAGAGTTGCCTGTGGGACAAGAACTTGATCTAAATGAGCTGTCATCATATATACCAATGCAGGGACAGATTCTTGCTTGGTCTGATGAGCCAGGCCTGCATAACTTGTGATCCAGTAATATTATTATTTGATTTATTAGCTGCCCTTCTCTTCATCCGGGTTCGGGTTGGTATACAACATATATTTCTTCAACAGTGTTAGGGCAGTATAAAAATCTAATAAATAAATATCAGAAAATAAAACTTTAATAATAAGTAATAGTAAGAACTCTATCTCAAATGTTCCCAGAATATCTGGGTGCCGTAGGGTGTTCTTGGGAGGTGGGGGCATGCGGTTTGTCTGTATGTCTTGACCTCAACCATATGCCTGGTGAAATAGCACCATTTTGCAAGCCCTGTGTGTTCTCTGTTGGCAGCATTTTCTATCAGGCAGGGGCCAGGGCCAAAAAGATCTTCACCTTGATCAATGCTAGTTGCACTTTAGGGCCTGGAATCACCAGCATATTGAATTTTCATTCATTGATTCATTCATTCACGGCAGTTTAAAAGGAACATGAAAACTATAAAATAGATATAATATAGGTTTGCTACCTACAACAGTTAACAATAGCAGTGTTGACAGCAATGACAATAACATAATTGATAACTGATAACTATTACATCGACTGCAACCCCACAAATTAGTCAGTGCAGAATGCTCCATGATGTACTTGGTGGGCATATCTGAGGAGGGGGTTCTGAGGCCTAGTAGTTGTTGTTGGATCAATGGGCCTCAACCAAATGCCTGGTGGGAGGGCTGCATTTTGCACCCAAGGCAGATACCCAGGATAATCAGATAATACAGAGATACAGTATAGCTGCCTTGAACTAAGAAATAGTAATATCGTTTTAGACAGGCTCTTATGTCTCTACCAGCTGGCTATCCCATCCCTTTCCCTTTGCTAAAAGGGAATAACTCTACGTTGTAGCTTCCCCAGAATGCCTGGTGGTATCAGCCCCCCGACCCCCCCCCCCCCGATCTCTTCCAAAGTACTCTTCCACAATCCTGGGGCAGTCACTGAAAATGCCTGCCTGAGTCTGGACCATTGCAGAAAGCGTAGGAAATGTTGACAGTAGGGCATGCTAGGATGAATGAAGCTGCTGCACAATTTTTAAAGTTCTTTTAAAATAAAATAGAACAAATTTAAACAGATATGGCCAAACCTACATGTGGTATTAGATTATATGGTCTGGAGCTTATCTAGTCCAACCTGCTATTGTTACATTGCTTCCTAGCAAATCCTTTCATCTTGAACCAAACATCTTTGTATATAAAACCAATAAAATCAGCATGAAAGAGGATAAGTAGAATGATGGTATTGAAATATCAAGAGTTAATACTTCAAGAGATTAGTTTAAATGATTGGAGAACATTGTTTGGTGTGTGTGTGTGTATTATATAAAAATATATATCCGAGCATCACTGGCATGGCTGTAATAAATAAGAGTCTAGATAATAACCAGATTTTCATCAGTTCCTTCAAAATCAGTATTCCATTAATTTTTCAAAGGTCAAGGTCACAGCTATTCCTCAAGCATTCTTATTTTAATAGAGTAACTGAAAGTGTCTGAGTTCTGCAGAAAATTCATTATCGCCATAAAGCTGCAAAAGGTCACAAAATGTCTTTCTTCACTGAAGTAGCAAAAATTTTTATTTCTCCAATAATTCATTATCACAGTGGAGCCTGAAGGAGCCCTTGACATTTCAGCATCCTCCTCCTTCTGGGGAAATAATTGTTTTCATATATCATGATTTAGAAAACGACAGAAAAATTAGTGAAAAACAAACACAAATGTTTCTGGTCTGGGAACCACATCTGTATTACTCTTTGTTCCTTTTCTCCCCTCCACACTGACATTGGGGCTCTTTACGTTAGTGAAAAATTGGATGTCAGATCTATGGTCTGCCTCCTAGTGTGCATCTAACCCTAACAATGAACACTGCTTGAATTCATTGGCACCTCTAAGATCAACAAAGTTTTATTCAATGTATGCACACCTACTTCTTCAGATACAATGAAATGGAAATTACCAGTCCATGCATATAGGTAGAGGGTGAGCAGTAAGTTAACATACAGCATAATAGAGATGCTTAACAGAGTCAAGAACCAAACATGAATAACAAGCTCTGTTTAGAGGGAAACATAGTGAAGGAAATATGTCAAAATTGGAATTTCATGAGCAGATGTATCCTTAATTGTAGAATCCTGAGAGTAATTAACTGTTAATACACTGTGTCTTATACGGCCTGCCCTAGACCCATATGAAAGCATCAGAAGTACCATGCTGGATTAGACCAAAACTTCAGCTTTTCTATCATTTTGCCTGTAATGCCGAACCAAGCATCACCAGGAAGATCATGATGGAAATGACCACCTATCCTCTGTTCTTGTGTCCTAAACCTGGTAATTGGGCCATGGAAGCTTCATTTTGAGCCATCATGATGAGACTTCTGAACACTTTTTTAAAAAGGCCATCCAAACTAATACCACACTTCTAAAACCTAGCTATGTGTTGTGAGATCTATGTATTTCTTAACTCTGGAGGAACAATATGAATGTAGATGAAATTAAATACTAGTTCACACATACAAGTGTGCTTGTTGACATTTAAAACAATAACAACTGAGGACCAACTGTGACATAACTTTGCTTTGCAGAAGCTGTGCTGATTCTGGTTCAGCAATGCTTGTTCTTCGGCCTGCTTAGCAGTTCTTATCCCAGTAATGCTTTCTACCAGTTTTCCTGGGCAGGCAACGATGACTCTCTTTGTTTGAGAAATCTATACTACTGAAAGGGGCTATCATAGTGGCAGCACGTAGGCAAAGAATTTGTGCTGACTGGGTCAAGGTTGGCATTAGGTCATAGATAGATAATTGCAATACGTCTCCAAGCCAGCTACAATAATCACAGAACTTACAAAACCATAATCTAGCAAATCATGGCAATGTACATTTGTCCCTCCGTTAAAGAAATGTAGCGGGCAAACGTGAATGAAGGAATAATATTCTGTCCTTTTGTACAGATGTAACTGGAACAGGAAAACCATTGTTCTCATCCTGGTTCTGATCCAGTCAGCTTCTTTAATCTGGCCTAATTCCCTTCTTTATCACACTGATAAATCAAACTTTTAAAACACCATAAAACTATGAAGACATGTCAGGATTACCGAAGGCAAATTTCCAATGACACAATTTTGTTGTACTTTGAATGCTATGGCACAGTCATTGGCAGATGGTTTGGTAACCTCAGTATTTCCCACAGAGAGGAGGCTCTTTTTCCCTTCCTCAGAGTCACCAGGGCAAGAGGGGGGTGATGACTTTATTTTGAATTCCCACATAAAGTGAGCATTTGCAAAGGACATGCCCTATGCTCTCCAATATTCCACCTCCATGGCACTCTAAAATTATCCTGAATTGGCCCAGTTTCTGTACTGTTGATTTGGGGGAGGGGGGGTTATAGCGTCAAGGTGTTGTGCACAGTTTTCATACAGACAAGGATAGCAGCATGGGAATTTCCTTCAGTACTTGAAAAGGTATTTTTAGTCCCATTCCAAGAGATTAAATACCTGCATTGCTGGGGAGTACAGAACCCAACAGGGAAAAACGTACCTGAGTTTATACTGCAGCCCGTCTTTAGGCCTTATACCAACTCAGAATGCACAAATTATTTGGCAAAATGTGTGCTACTCTGTGCTTGGAGAACTAACGCCCCAGAAAGAAGCTAGACAGTTTCCATTTGACAGGTTGCTTTATGCCCACAAGCAAATTTTGACATGGAAACCCTTTCAAGGACGTTATTTCCCCATTTGCAGACTTCGGTGCTATAGTCTCATAGCAAGGCAATACCATGTCAGATGCAGCATTATTTGAATAGCCTGATTTAAAAAATCCTCTGTTAAAGAAATGTATCGGGCAAACGTGAATGAAGGAATAATATTCCGTCCTTTTGTACAGATGTAACTGGAACAGGAAAACCATTGTTGGCAGAGCACTACAAAAATCTTGAACTAATGAATGGAAACATTCTGGAAGCAATTATTTTACAAGCAGATCTTTAAAAAAACTTTCCTTTCAGTTTTTAAATACTTCAGCAGAGTTCTGTTTCTGTTGCGGATATATCTGTGACAGCACACACATATGAGAGTGGATGGTCATGGGACTATGAGCATTAAAGCGTTAAAAAAAAACAGATGATGCTCCTTTGGTCAACAGTATCTGAGAGGATACATTGGAGTGATTTTGTAATTATATCCTGATTCTGATCCAGTCAGCTTCTTTAATCTGGCCTAATTCCCTTCTTTATCACAGCCCCACATGTTGATGTTAGCCCTTTGGTCAAGTCCAACTTGTGGCGATCTTATGGCACAACTGCTGCAATGATTTCCGATCTTGCGCCACTTCTTTTAGTTGTGTAATGTTCTGACCAGTGTCCATTTTGATCGTATCTGACTACTGCATTCTTTGGCGGCCTGGTTTCCTTTTTCCATTGACCCACCCTAGCATAATTGGTTTCTCCAGTGAGTTGGATCGCATGATACGGCCAAAGTAAGTGAGCCGGAGTTTTGTAATTTTGCCTACCAGTGATATATCAGGCTCTTTGCGCTGTAGTAGTTCCTTGTTTGTGACTTTTGCCTTCTATGGAACCCGCAGAAGTCTTCTCCATCACCAGAATTCAAAGGAATCGATTCTTCTCTTGTTTGATTTTTTAATCATCCAATTTTTACAACCATATGTGGCTATTTGAAATATTATAGATCTAACTGATCTACATTTGGTAGTCGGGCTTGTGTCCTTTGCTTTTCCATGTTTGGTTCAAGCTTGTCATTGCGGAGTGACCCAGAGCAATCCAATGTTTTATTTCCATATTGCAATCCCCAGTCTCATCAATTGGTGATCTAAGAAAAATGAATTCTTGAACACATTTGATTTTTTGCCAAGAAAATCCTATGGTACAGCAGAACATTTTGGGTGAACAAAGGCCGGCTTCCTTCTTCTCTTTTTCACCGGTGGAAAATCTGCTTGGATCTAAACCACAAACACACCATTTCTTAACTCCAGCAACTTACAGACTAACAACATTTGTGCCATGGTTTGAGCTTTCACAAGTCTGAAGAAGTGAGCAGTGACTGACGAGGGCTCACACCCTACCACAAATTTTGTTTAAATTACTGGAACCTTGCTCTTTTCTACTACAGACAAACTAGCGTGGCTACCCATCTTGAAACAATCTTTTATAGACTTTTGGGTTATTTCAAAAGAAATAGAATGAGATAATTGTGGCTCGGTGGTTGAGTATCTTCTTGGCATGTAGAAGATCCTCGGTATCTCCAGTGAAGGATCCGGCAGCAGGCAGTTGCCTAAGACCCTGGAGAGCTGCTGCTAGTCTGAGCAGGGAGAGCGGACTTCAATGGACTATGGGTCTGATTTAGTATAAAGCAGCTTCATGTACTGAATCATTGCGGGCCCAGGTTGTTTCACATGGTACATCCCAGCAGAGGGAGAGAGAGAGAACTATCTTACTGTCCCTATCTCTGTCATTGTAATTTTAAAAATTATAATTAGAAGGGTGGGGCGTTTTACTTTTCACTTTGGGTATGAAGTTGGCCAAGACAAGCCTGTATAATTTATGCCCCCAAGCAAAAGATAGGGTACTAGTCAATTAAGTTAGTTTGCTGAGAGTCTTCTGGCAAAAGCCAGCAACTTGGCAGCACATTGACTTCTGTAAGTTGGTAAGGTAGCGAATAAATATATAATATAAAATAAGTGTACCAAACAAAACATAAGAGTGTCCATGAACTATGTTGAAGAATGAGGATCAATAGAGGATGCACATAAACTAATAGTTCTCTAGCCTCCTTGGTATTGTGGAAGGTTTGGATATAAATACATGAAATAAATGCTCCTTTTAGAATTTCTAAAAATTTCACACAAGCATGGTAAGTGTGAAAAGAGCTGAGCTGCTTAGACTTCATGTCACCTCAAGACAGGACACTTCCTACAAGATCAGAGTTGTAATATTCTTTCCTTATCTGTACAAAGTGTACAGCTCCAAATACCAAGGTTATGGTGACCCAGCTAAAAAGTTGAGACATATTATTAGAATAAATATTTAGAGAACTTGCTTGAAAATAGTGTAAACCGTAGATGACTATCATGATGTCCTTGGTCATACATGTTCTGTATTGGGTACAGTCTGTGGCTAATAGAGCTGGTACACTAGGTTTATTATAGGTATTTTTATATGGTAGCCCACATAAAGGAAAACAATTGTTTTTAAACACTACTTTCCTTACATCACTTTTACAATTTTGGGGTTAGGGTGGACTCCTTTATAAAGTGTTTGTCTTTGTATATGCTAATGAGCAGCCATTCAAAAGAAAACCATTCCAAACTAGCTGTGCCTCTTTTGTACTATTTGAACGTGCAAGGTTTGTTGTTTACATTATTTGGAGCTTAAATGTGTGCCGTATTTGAATGTTTTTAATTAGTCAAGGGAACAATGTATTTTTTTAAATCTTCAGACCTTCCGCAGTTGGTCATATTTCCATACACAAAGAACAAAATGTATACTTTGTACTTCAAACAATTTCTTTTTTAAAAAATGCTAGTCTGTCTGAGAGTGCGATATATTCATATCCACAGAAAAGGTCTGCGGGAAACCTGAAAGTAAGGCAACTTCTCTTCCTGGTTTGAAACATCTCTTCTTTCATCTTTTCTTGACTAACTATAAACACATAAACAGTGACATCCTTTGTTTGCTATTTGCAGAAAACTGCATGAAGAATTTTCAACTCCTGGCATTAATACATTTTGGGGAGTGGAAAACCTCATTTTTTCCCCCTTAAACCTTTTAATTTCCTTGCAAGCTTCTTACGAAATCCTGCAGTTCTCTTTCTAGTTTGTTCTGTGACTGTCAGTGCTTGGCTGCTGTTTCATCATCACTGTGGCAAACTGAGAGCTCTTAATGGAAGGGTGGAGCCCATTAGGATGATGTTGTTTGAATACAGGATACCACAGAAACCATCACAAAGAAAATGGTGTCGGTGACTTGTAACTGTGTCCAGGCGTTATCCCGTATATACATATAGGTAAAGGTATCCCCTGTGCAAGCACTGGGTCATGTCTGACCCTTGGGGTGACGCCCTCTAGTGTTTTCATGGCAAACTCAATACGGGGTGGTTTGCCAATGCCTTCCCCAGTCATTACCGTTTACCCCCCAGCAAGGTGGTACTCATTTTACCGACCTCGGAAGGATGGAAGGCTGAGTCAACTTTGAGCTGGCTGCTGGGGTTGAACTCCCAGCCTCATGGGCAGAGCTTCAGACTGCATGTCTGCTGCCTTACCACTTTGTGCCACAAGAGGCTCATATATATCACTGTAGGAGATTAGGATGTTTTATTGAAATAATTCCATGATGGGGTAAAGTGAAATCACTCAATCAGGTGTTATGACATGCATGAATCCAATCTTTTGGGAATGACTTTCTCCCCCAATAGGGACCCAAAGCAACTTCCATCATTCTCCTTGCCTCCATATTATCCTATCAACATCTCTGTGAAGATTAGGCTGAGAGAGTATGACTGGGCCAAGCCAGTGAATTTCCATGGCAGGAGCAAGGATACAAACTTGGGTCTTCCCACTCTTAAGGACTACACCACTACACCGTGGCTTAAACACTACACAATGTCTGAAGAGTTCAGCATAAGGAAAGCAGCTGTTGTGGAGGAGTGGTTTAGTTGTGATACATTGAAAGTCATAGTCATGTCATCATCACGTAATTTGGTTTTGTTTGCAGTCAGTGAAAAGTGGCACACAGGAGAAGTTGCCTACTGAATGTTAGCTCATATGACAAGCAATGTGGAATTAGTGACTAGGCATGGCTGTCTTTCCAAATCAAGTAGTGTGTTTATATGGTTTCACCATCTTCCAGAATTTCTCCCCTGGACCCACTTACAATGGCATAGTAGACAACAAATTTACTAGAATACAGTTTGCCCTGACTTTTGTGGCTAGGCTTTCACTAAATACCATACGGCGGAAAACCCTGTGTTCTCTTTGATCCCTTGCCATACAGGGGAGGAAAAAACCTTTGCAGCATTCTTCTCTCTCATCATTTTAATCATAGGCTAAAGAATTAATGTATTTGGTTAGTTTTTCTAGTTCTACACACACACAGAGCCTATTTATATTGCGACTCTTATGGTTCTGTCAGTGATGCTTCATATTGAATATTTAAGGAGTGAATATGACAGAAATTCACAATGAACCATCAATAAAAATGTAACCTGTGCTCTTCCACAAAGCTGTATTCACTATTCCAATGTCAGTTAATTTATTTATTATAACATTTATAACCCTTTCTCTTGGTTTATGGCAGCTAAAATCTCTATTGGAAGCCATTCTTTCATTTGCAGTTTAGTCTTTTAATTAACATTGATTAAAATGTGCAATTAGCAGTACAGTACACTTCTGTAATGGGTATTGTCTCACAGCCAGTCCCTCCACTAGGGGTTTGCATTCCCACTACCAGTACTTGGTGAGATGACAGAGTAAGGGGGAGTTGGAGGAGAGAGGAAGAGAGACACAGTTCCAAGTTTCAATAAGAGAGATGACTGGAGGGGAGGGGGGAGGGGCAGAGGCTTTATGCTTTAAGTTCAGTTGGTTCTAGATAATACCTTGAGAATCTGGTTTTGTATTTCATTTCTGTCTACGCCAGTACCTCTAGAGAAAATAGATATCGGCTGTCCTGAAATCTTTTAAATATAAATTATGATTGGAGCATATTGTCTGTGATGTTTGCTTTGTAAACTGAAAATCAAAACTTTGAGTCAATTTGAAACAAGTCATATGGAATGTACACAAAATGATGAAAGATTTGAATTTTCCGGCCCAGATAATAAATACCATGTGTAGCGCATTACCTCATGATTTTCTGCTTCAGCTTGTGTCTGGCAATCGCCGCCTTCTTTCATTCCTGTTCCCCATGTTGAAAGGTCTTGAGAAGAGTTTTAAAAAACCTATTAAAAGTTAAATGAAATTTAAAGAGTATAAGGGACAACACAAATCAGCATCATTTATCCTGGAAGGTAGGGAAAAGATGAACTGGCTTATATTATGTATTCTTAAATAGTGTGGAAAAGTTCGTGTTGTAAGAAAGTATACCGAATCTTACTGAAATGTTTTATCACAAGTGCTTCTTGAAAGAGTTTTTCTTCATAAATGCCTTTACTCCCAAGCTAATAAAATGCTACACGTTCTGTATTGGCCCTTAGTCAAAGGACTCTTATCCTAATTTCCACATCCATATTCAAGGATTACTGGGATTAATAAAGGAAGTGTATTGAACCATCAGAAGTGTTCTATAAATGCAAAATAGTGTAGCAGGCAGTTCTGACTGAGCCTAGGACAGGAGAGGGTTACTAGAAATTGTAGGAGCTGTGGCTTGTGTGGGCATTTTCTAGCAGATTCTTAGGACTGTGGTTAACCCAGGTTGCATCCATCTCATCAGCCTGGAGGGCCAGGAACATATGTTCATTATAATATTTACATTATTGGCAGTACCGAATTAAAGGCTCAGTCTTTTTCTCAGGCCTCACACATTGCTGGTCATCAGATGTGCTTTCTTTTCTTCCAGCATACAGGCAAAGATGGGCACCCACCCACCCACATGTACTTATTCAACTTTACTGCCCTGTTAGAAAGAGAATAGTCCATAAGATTGGCCCTAGCAAAGTAATCTCTAAAAGATCTCAGTCACCGTTACCTGACAAAAAAAAAAAACTTCCAAAGGAGACCCCCCCCCCCCCTGTAACTGTTAAACTAGAATTTATCAGGATTTCTTGTTAAGACAAAGGTTTTCTACTACAGGTGTTAAATTAGTTTTACTACAGGTGTTAAATTAGCTATTGACAATTACTGACATCACATTATTGACGTCACATTGAATTGTGAAGATACTTTTCTCTATATAGTTGAGCTTTCCATAGAAATATTTACAGACTACTTTTTGTTATGTGTAGTCTTCCAAAAGAAGTCCTGAAAGCCTTATGCTACAGTAATTTTTTAATGTCTTTAAAGTGCCAGAAGACTCTCAAAAATTATGCCCTATCATGGCTCACTTTTGGGATTAGGAAGGGGGCGATTTCTCTCAGTTCCCTATGTTACATCAAATCTCATTCAGGAATGTACTTTGATATTTTCTGAGTATTTTCAGGGGTCTTCCAGGGAAAAGGGAAATGGAAGAGATCAATTTCCACAAACTCTTTCTGTTTAATGGCTTGGATCCTGTGAGGGATTTCCATGTATGCTAGATAGTCTCTACCTCGGACAGTGGTCATGCACAAATGGAAGCTTTAGTGGAAGAAGAGGCATGGCAGAGATTAGCATGCGTGGAACTCATTCATAGGGTCCAAGCCATAGAACTTTGTCTCCAATCCAATTCTTAATGCATAATCCGGCACCTATAACTGATTTTTAATAGCATACTGCTGGCACTTATCTGAAAGGTTCTTGCATATATTGGACAACTATGTCTGAACATGAAATTTCAGTATCTTTTAGGAAGTATTTGTTAGGCCTCCCTGAAGTGAATTTTCCATATATTTCTTACCACTTGCCTTTCTGATAGTCTAAGAAACACACTGAATGTCTGAGGAAGAGTGCTTGCACTCGAAAGCTCACGCCTTGAATAAATCTTTGCTGGTCTTAAAGGTGCCACTGGACTCTGATTTTGTTTTGTTACACTGAATGTGTGTTGTACAGAACACCTAAAGTTAATGTTATTTAAAAATTAATTTTGTCTGTGTGTTGAGCACCCAAAATCTTATTCAGTATTAATATAATTACAAAATATGAAAATTCACATGAATGGTGTGCAATAAAAAGTAAAGGCCTACTCCCGTGGGTGTTTATTCAGAAGCAATTCTTATTACTGGGTTCACACTTACTTACTTCCACGGTAGTGTGTATAGTATTGCATCCCATGAGTGAAGGCTGGTGAAATAGTCCAATGGATGTCCTCGTGGATTTGTTTTAACTTGGGACAGTAGTTTAAAGTGAAGAATAGTCCGTCTGTTGAAACACTAAGTCATCTTTCCATCTGGATCTGACTTCATCCTTCAAGTGGGCTCCCTTTTTTATTTTTTATACATCACCTTCCATTAATTTATACACTTAATAGTTGAACACAAAGCACCAACATTTTTTAAATAGTTGTAAAACTGGGACACAGTTGCTAACCAATCAGCCCTGATCACAACTCGGTTTTGCAACAAATGTTCAGAACCATTTTTTCAGGACTTTTATCATATAAAAAGGAAGACATGTTTGTACCAAATGGTTCCAGATACTCATGCTTTGCAAATATTTTGCTTGACTCTGTGTGATAGAAGTTTGAATGATTTCTTACAAATGCAAAATAGCTTGCCAATATAATGAATTCCAGCAGTTGTAATTCTAGTTTTCTGTTGTGCCTTAGGTGCAGATACCAGCAGAAGTATAGCATCACAAAGTAACTATTTTTCATGGGAAGATTCAATTTTCAATACTTCCATACATGCAGCAATTCGACATGGAAAATGGAAACTACTAACAGGCAATCCAGGTAATTTTCTGTGGATTTCCTACCATCTTCATCTTCAAATATTATATTTATAATCGATTCTATCTAGTAGATAGTGGCTTTGATAGCCATTAGCAAATGATGCTACATAGCTTAAAGAAAAGACCTAATGGTTAGGATTTAAGTTCCCTTCCACTAGGTCTTATGATAGGGATATGATGGTGTCATCTATTTTTTCGTGTTACATCTTTCAATGTACTAGGGACAGCCAGTGCAATATGCATCTGTACAATATCCCATGTAGTTCCTGTCTAGATTTCACTGTGGCACCCTGTCCACTTTAAACTTGCTTTAAAAATAGCATAAATGTATGGCTAAAAGAAAAGGTATTTGCCAGCAACAGGTTCCCTTGTCCAGTCATCCAGTTGCTACAAGTGCAATTAAATTTACTGCTGGCAGGTCCTCCATCCTGCACTTTGTGTCTTACCACAGCCCCTCTGCTTATCTTTGAATGACACTTTTGCAGTGTATGGCATTACATCAGTCTTAACCTTTCTTCACTGACCGCCTATTCATTTCTTAAGCCCTTTGTGACTGAAGGCCCACATTTTTATAGGATTATCTCTTCTAATATGAACCTAGGTGCACAATAAAATGTCGAGTAGCACCTTTAAGACCAACAAAGCTCATGCCTTGAATAAATCATTGTTGGTCTTAAAGGTGCTACTGGACTCTGATTTTATTGTGCTACTTCAGACCAACACAGCTACTCATTTGAAAGAACCTAGCTGGAAATTGCGCTCCTGGCTGTTTCTCATTCTAAAGTGTTTTATCTCCTATGGCCTGGACCTGTTAGAGCAGGGGTAGTCAACCTGTGGTCCTCCAGATGCATGTGGACTACAATTCCCATGAGCCCCTGCCAGTGTTTGTTGGCAGGGGCTCATGGGAATTGTAGTCCAAAGACATCTGGAGGACCACAGGTTGACTACTCCTGTGCTGGAGAACAGCCGCCTGAAAGGAGTGTGGCATGCCCTTATCCACAGGGACTTCCAGGAGGGCTGCAAAATTAAGCTGTTTAAGAGTGCTTATGTGACAGCTTGAAGGTTATAGGTGGGGCTATGTCTTATGTGTTTTAATTATTTTAATAGATTATTTTTGTACAGCATTTGTTATTAACAGTCTTTGGTCCTGACTGTCATTTTTACATCCATCATACACAAAACAGACATTCGTTTTAAGGTCAGTTTTATTACCGAGTGTTGTCATTACAATCAGGAAAAGACAGCCACAATTTCCTCTCAAGAAAACATAAAAGAAATTCCCAACTTCAAATTGAACCAGAGTAGTCAAAACATTCTTCATCCTCATAAGAAAACCATATTCCAGGTGGCAGCTTCAATTCCACTTCTATGAAATTCAACAAGCCAGATCAATGAAGAGGCTGGAAACAAATTAGGGAGCTAATGTTTCCCCAACTAACCTCTGATCTGCACTGCCTCTGTTTCCAGGCTGTAGTCACTGGTTTCCAGTACCAACATTATTCAACGAGTCAAAGACACTGTCCTCTGACCCACCAACAAAGAAACTTTGGCTCTTTGATGTTGTTAATGATGCGGAGGAAAGAAACGATTTGTCGGAACAATATCCTGGCATTGTGAAAAAACTTCTCACTCGTCTTCGACATTACTACAAGAACTCTGTTCCTGTATTCTACCCAGACAATGACCCCCGTTGTGACCCAGCAGCGACTGGGGCCTGGGGACCCTGGATGTAGAAAACTGCACTGCACTGCTAGAAGAATATGTCTGCTGTATGGGTTATAAGGCTGACTTTCTTCCTGTGCATGTGCACATACTCCCCGGTATACAAGTCCAGACCCATATGTCCAAAAATGCACCAGAATGACTCAGGGACCTTCCACAAATCTGTCTGACTTTGTTTGTTGTATCTCAAAAGAGCCAGCTTTCTTTTTTTCTTATTCGTTTCCTTATTCATAGTATTTTGAGGGTTCCAGTTCCTCCTCCGATAGTGCTTGAAGTTATGCTAAGATCATAACTCTGCTATTTAGATGTACACTTTTGTCTCTGACATGTTTCCAAAGCAGAGGGTAAAATGATGCCGTTTCCCAAAATTGCTGGCCAGCTGGGAAGCATTATTTCAGTTGGAAAGCTCTGAGTCATGGGGGCAGGGCCTTCCAAATTCTTTTGCATTTGAAGTCAGATGCTTGATTTTATACTTGCCAGCATCCCGTTATTGCTGGGAGTTGATGTGGAATTGTGAAGCAAAGGCAAAAGAAGCCAGTTGGTTCATTTACTTGGCATTCCATTTTCTCATTTTACTTGTTTGCTCTCTTTCTGTGTCATGAGAGCATCTTTGTCTTTCTGCTCACCTAAATGCCCCAGTTCTTCAACATTAAATTCCAGGTTCTGCAGGCAGAACACCTACGTTTACATCTTGAATGCATACTGGAAACAATGCTTTTTTTTTCTTTGTGTAATTAGAAATCTTGTTGATCTTGTGGTAAATTAAATATTCTCTGAATAAGATTTAGTTGTTTGCATTTATTTGCTTCATTAGTAACTTTACCTCACCTCAAGGAGGTTATAACAGCATCCAAGCCTCACAATAAACTTAGCATAGAGCCATCTATTAAGCACCCTATCTGAGCAGGAACATGGAACCTCACTTTTTTTAACCTCCAGATTACCACAGCATCGTATTGACTGGTAACAATAATCCCTGGATGTATATAAAAGCTCCATTTCAGTTTCACCAATAAGCTCCAATTTAACCACAGTTTGTTATGATTTAAAAACTTGAGCATGTCAACAAACTGGAACTGTATGTCTTATGCTAACCAGGGTTCTAAGCCACAGTCAGATCAAAGACCAGAACATCTTCAGTCTCAGGCCCACATTCAAGGGAAGGTGATTTTAAGAATAAACCCAGCTCATTCTCAACATGAAGAGTTTAATCTGAATACAAATGGTAGTAATCTGAATATTTCCTGAGTCCATAGGTCCGTCTAATTCAGTGTGGTCAACTTTCACAGGCAGCAATTTTCCGGGCTCTTGGAGGGATAACGATATTTTCCATTATCTGCAACCTGAGATCCTTTGAAGCTAGGACATTTAAAGTATTTGAAGAATGTGCTTCCCCACTGAACCATGGCTTCTTCCCCAGGGAAAAAAGGTAGCTGTGCTGGTCTGCAGTAGAACCACTAGATTGAAGTTCAGTAGAACTTTAGAGACCAAAAAAGATTTTGGAGGTATAAACTTTAAAGAATCCGGTCTTGATATCTGACAAAAGGAGCCTTGGCTCTTGAAAGTTTATACCTCCCACAAATCTTGGAACGCTCAAGGTACAACTGACCTTGAATCTCATTGGACTCCATTTTGTTTGGGCCTTTCAATTTCTTTCCCTCTGTCTTAAATTTCATAGAATCTCAGTGCAGTTCAGAGCCCGACCCCAAGAGAGTCATTATCCAAGATTTAAACTGTTGTTCAGCAAGCTCACTATGGCTAGAGAAACTGAGCATGGCATTGTGCTACTTCTTCCATTAGCTAATAGGTCATCCAGCCAAAGCTTCTAATATTTGAAAGTGTTTTCTGATTCAGGAATCTTGCCAACACTGTGTTTTATACTGAACAGAAGTGATCCTTAATGGCATCTTAGACTTTGAAATTAAAAATTGAGCCCTAGATTTTTAATCTAAACCCTAGCAGGTTTACTAAGAAAATGGCATTTTGTAAAGGGCACCTGCCATAATCTAGTTCTAGTCAGGCTAACGATAGTTATTGATAAGTTACTGATTGTCCCAGGATGAGCAAATACTTCCAAATCTACTAAAAGCAATGAAAGACAGATCAGCGCTTCTGTTGTACTTCTGATTTATTTATTTATATTTATATACCACCACTTTCAAATGTCTTGTGGCGGTTTACAGAAATACAATAATAATCCTGTAAAAAACATTAAAACATAGTTAAAACACAATATCAAGATGGCAGATATAACCCATTCCCCTCCCCCCATTCAGCAAGGGTCTGTCACTCTCTTATATCCCCAGCCTCCTAATCCAGCAAGCAATAGGCACACAGAACAATTTACTTTTGCTGGATTGCATTGCTCATGTGTTGTTTCTTCAGTAAACTTAATATCAGCTGCTAGTCTTTCCAAACACGAATGGGATATTACATTAGAAACAAATATATAGAAGTGCTGAATTACAGTCCATTTGCACCTTAAAGACCACCAAGATTTTGGGAGTATGAGCTTTCAAGAATCAAAGCCGGTTTTATATCTGACAAAGAGAGCTTCGATTCTTGTAATTAGGCAAGTTCGAAACTTTCGAAAGTTCATACCCTCAACACCCTGCTTGGTCTGTATGGTACTACTGGACTAGATTCTAGTGGTTCTACAGCAGACTATCATAGTCACCCTCTTCAGGCACTCTGTCTTCATCCTGAAAAATAAAATTCGAAAGATGGTCCAATTTATTACAGGCATTAACCAACACTTTTACGTGGAAACAAGCTATTGCTTCACACAGTTGTTCATATTTGCATCACATGGGTTTCAGTAGACATTGCGCTTAATGAGTCAAAGTACAACAAGAGTTCACAAGCTCTTTTGCATTCAGGTGACATCACAAAGAGCTTTTGAGGTATTTCACATATAAAAACCACTGGTAGTAGGGCAGGTGGAGATGATAGTAGGCTCCTGTTTTGTGGAATGTATGAAAGGGACATCTTTGGGAAATATAAAATTTTCAACTCTAAAAGCTGCTTCTGACATGGCCAAAGGATAGGACAGAAGTTCTGCATCCTTGGAGATTCTGAGGTCCCCATTTCTACTGCAGCCACTATTCTATGTCACCCAAAAAGATACACCCTAAAGGTACTCTAAAGCAACACAGCATTTGCTAGAACTAGAGAAAATTATAAAAGTCCTCAATATGTACATAGAAATACTTGAATGTATATGTGGTAATCTTTTTTTATGGTGCTTGAGTCATGGGCTGTTTCTGCTAACCATACTTGAGTCTAAAAAGATAACAGGACGCTAAGAGCTCACCATCCAGTCACTGCCATTGCAGAATCTCCAACATCAGGGGCAGAACAACACCTGACTCCTCCCTGCTTGTGTCCGGGAGCAGATTGGACATCAGAACAGCCCAGGAATAGGCTGAATAGCTACTATTCAGAAAATATTATTTTCCTTGGTTGCAAGATTATAGTCACATTGTGTTTTTTTGTTTTGTTTTAAAGCCACTGTAAGTTCACATGACAGTAGTAGGGTGGTGAGAGCAGTCCACCCCAGGTGCAACTTCAGGAGGTGATGGGGATGGTGCAGCGGCAGAGAGAGAGCTGGCAGGGAGGTAGGCACTACTCCCAAGGAATTCCTGAAAGGAGAAAGGCTGTTGGAGGTGGCCATGGCAGCCACAGAGGGTGGCAGTGGGGGAGGAGTTATCATGCCCCTTTGCCCGAGTGGGGGAGGAGATATCATGCCCTGTGGGGTGCTGCAGGGTGCCATACTCTCCTCTACATTATTTAACATCTCCATGCACCCTCTGGCACATCTGGTCTGGAGCTTCGGGCTGGGGTGTCACTGGTATGCAGATGACACCCAGCTCTATCGCCTGATGGACCGATGGCTAGACTCCCCCCCCCTTGAAACATTTGCCAGATGTTTGGAAGTGGTATCTGGATGACTCAGGCAGAGTTGCCTGAAACTCAACCCCTCTAAGATGGTGGTCCTGTGGCTTGCTAGAGGAGGGCAGGATCAGGAAGTGCATTTACCTACCCTGGATGGGGTGTAGCTTACAGCTGTACCTACCACTAGGAATCTGGGAATGATCTTTGATGTCTCCCTATCAATGGAGGTTCAGGTCACTAGAGAAGCCCAAGTGGCATTTTATCATCTGTGCCAACTGAGGCTACTAGCGCCCTACCTGTCCCTAGATCACTTGGCCACCGTGATCCATGTAATGGTCACTTCCAGATTAGACTTCTGTAACTCGTTCTATGTGGGCTTTCTGTTTTCTTTGATCTGGAAATTGTAACGAAATGTAACTACTAGGGCCCTCACAAGGTCATCCTGGAGGGCCCATAGCTATCTTTGCTGAGGCAGCTGCATTTGCTACCGGTTAGCTTCCGGATCAGGTTTAAGGTTTTGGTTCTTACCTTCAAGATCATCCACAGCCTGGGCCCTGCTTATCTAAGGAACCGCTTGTTTCCTTATGCTCCCCACAGGGCCCTTCGCTGTGTGAGTTTGAATCTGTTGGTTGCTCCTGGTTCCCGGGAGGCAAGCTTGTCCTTGGCCAGGGCCTTTTCAGTCCTGGCCCCAACCTGGTGGAATGAGCTCCCACAAGAACTGAGGGCCCTGATGAAGCTATCACGGTTTCGCAGAGCCTGCAAGATGGAGCTCTTCCACCAGGCATTTGGTTGCGGCAGATAGGGTCTCTCCCTGTATATGTCCTGTATAGGCCCTATGTGCCAAACATCTGGGCATGAGTTACCTCAATTTTATTTATTTATTTATTTAGATTTATATACCGCCCTCCCCGAAGGCTTTATTGTATCTTGTTGGTTTTATGACTGTATGTAAACGGCCACGAGCTGGCAGTGCCCTGGTGTGGCAGTTAACAAAAGCTGATATAAATAAACCAATGAAAACAAATACGAAGTTCATTTTTAAAAAATTCTAATTATCTACATTTCTTACCTGAACATTGTTATCATTTGTTTTATTTCATGATTATTATTTCAATTAATTTTGTTGTATAGAGGAGGTGGGTGTCAATGACCTATTCTGGGAGTGTCAAATATACCAAGTATGTCACTGAGTAGTAGCCTAGCCTTCACTTGTCTCTCCTCTCCTCTTTAACCACTAAGGCTACAAGTATATGTACACTCATTAGGCACAAGTCCTATTGCACTCAGTGGATTTTATTTCTGAATAAACATGCATAATATCAGCTGCATGAAATGCATCAAGACTTCACTGGACCAGCTGTGTAGTCTGCGGTTGATTTGCGGGGAAGGGGAGCAGCCGTGAGAGATATTGGAAAGATTGGTACAAAATCTCCTGCCAGCGTTGTGAAAACTGAACATCTGCTGCAGTCATCAAAGGGATTTCCAGCTGTTAGTTACCCTTTCTTCTGTCTGGGCCCCGTGATACAGAGAGCTGCTGTGTTTTGTCTGCAGAGCTATAGTTAGAATTAAGTACAGTCAAACAGAAACTCTAGATTTAGATGTGGGGAATGTGCTCTTCAAAAAACCACAACAAACTGCATCAGCAAAGCCACACCTTACTGTGGACAAATGCTGGCATCCAAAGCAAAGATCAAAATATGGGTTTGTGTTTCGCATAGTGCCTTTCATTCTTAAAATAGCTGGAGCCTCTTTATAGAACTACAGTGCAGTCCCTTGTAAATTGCCAATTAGGCATGCTGTAATTGGCCAGTTCCCCCCCCCCCATGTTCTGTTTCACCAACCAGCTCTGAAGATCATTATAACGGCAAGATAGTTGTATCACCTTATGGGCAAGCAAATAGAATATTAACAGTGCAAGTCAAATTTATAACTGACTGTGATGGTTAATAAATACAGCAGGTGAAAAGATAAGCACTTCACATAGTTTAAAAGCAATCCTAAGTAGGTGTACTCAGAATCATGCTCAGGGCATTCAACGGGGCTTACTCCCTGGAAATAATTGTACTGCCAGAGACAGACCCCCACCTACCAGATAATACCACCTACCAGATGACCAGATAATAATATCTAGAATTAGATATCAATCTAGCATTAGGCTTAAATATCTCAATTTTAACCCTTTCAAATCCAATTACTAGACAAGACCCACCATATCACACACCCAAATATGCCTGCAATCAGTTCAGACTCACTGTCAGGCATATTTTCATCCATCTTTTCCAGCAAGTACTGGATTTCAATGCCCCCTTGGATATACAGATCTCTCCAAATCAAATGCTAAAAGGGATGTCATTTGTGGCTCTTTGATTTTAAATAATTACCCCCCAATTGAAGGCATTCCACAAGAAGGGCTGCATTAAGCAAAAAAAAAATTAAAATAAAATAACCCCAAACCAAATATGTACAAGACTCAAGCAAGAACACTGTTCAGGAGAGATGCTTAATGATTCATAAACAGTGTTCTTCCTTGAGTTTTGTAGATGTTTGGGTTTTTTGTGCTACTTAATACAGCCCTTTCTTGCTGTTTGCTCTCAAACAAAAAAAATAATAACTGTAATTGTCCAAACAACTAGAAGAAAGCTTTTCCTAGTAGGGGGTCCTTTGGCATGTTCTCTGAATGTTGTTAATTTGTTTCACAGTGTTTTGTTGATTTTCTTAAGCTGTACATATAGTAGAGCTTGCTGCAAAAACAGCCAAATTAATTCTGGGGCAGAGTTTTTGCTTAACCCTGTTCACATAGTTACCATTCATATGAAGCTGCATCACACAAACCAATTTCCTCCAAACACCATTTATTTTCTTCCGTGTATTGTCTTGAGAATTGTTTTGAATTCATTCTGATGGATGTGCTATTACTTCCTTGCTGCTGTCGTGTGCCAACCCCCAAACAAGTGGTCATCCCCTGGAGAAATCCATCAGAACTCTGGGAAGGAACATGGCATCTCAGCCAGATCAATATCATCATTTTGACTGTTTTGACATAAGATATAATTTGTGTTAGGTCTGTTTACTGCAGACAGAGGATCAATCAGCCATGCATAATTCAGTATTGCAGACATCTCGATTGCTTTGAAGTTTACAGTGCGGCAGAGACAAAGTAGGCGAAAACTAAGCGTGAGAGCAAAAGGTAATCTTGAATTATTTATTTAGGTACACCCAGTAGTAATTCGTGCTCTTTTATGGGCATATGGGTATAGCTGAAAACAAACTACTGGTTATACCTTTTTGGTGAAAGCTTCCAAAGCTGCCTAAATTCTATCCACAAGGTGTCATTCAACATTCTGTGGTGGGCTGCCATAGGTAAAGGAGTATCATAGATTCTGAATTTAATTTATCCAGTGGGTTCCTACACATATTGTTCCGTGGTCTATGCTTAGGTGAGCCCTTTCTGGCACCAGGATGGCCAAAGTAGCCATATAAGGATAACACTGCACACTGCCAGCTAACTAAGGTATGCAGCTGTCTATCATTTTAACTGTGGAAAGCAGTGTTGGAAGATAATTGTTTGCAGCAACAGTCAGGAGGAGGGAGACTTAACTCTTTCCGTCACCTTCTGCTTTCACCATGCATCTTCCTCACCTCAGCTGTTACGTTCCAAATCCCCTCAGTGGATTAAGATGTTATACAGAAGAATTGCCAGCCAAATGTATATTTGCTTCCATATCCAGCTGTCACAACAACAAAAAGGAAACGTGTAGAAACCCCATTAATTCGATGCATGAGCTTCAATTACTGCTACGCTGTTCCCCCAGAAGCTATTGCAGTCTTTCATTGTGGTTTGTATCTGCATTGCCATCCACATCAAGAGATGCATCCACTGAGTTCAGTGGGAACCTGGATGAACATTGCAATTGCATCCTCATGCAGTGTACACATACAAGCCACCTTCTGCGTGCAGATCTCTCCTGTTGTTTTGGGCTAATGTTTGTATTTAACTTTATGGAAACTGTATTTAACTCTATAGAAATGCTTTCTTTCTCCATGAAGCATGAGTGTACCACAACAAGCATCACCTCAGAAATGACATGTTCTCGTTTCAAAGAGAAGGAAGCCTTTTCTAACCAGGAACCCACAAGCCACAGATACAAAAATTTATTTAAAAAAAACTATGCTACCCATCAATCAGAAAATTTGTGATCAATCAAAAGACTTTAAATTAGTTCATTGATTGCCTAAACACTGCAGTCTCTGATTTATGAAAACATGTTACCTGGTGATCAGTGTGTGGTATATTTCCAAGTAAATATGTTTACATTTGCCTTGAAATAAAAGCCAGTTCAACAAGTCTTGCTTTCTAGATATAAAGACTACCGTAGTCCAAGAGTTCAAATTGACCAGAATGACTCATGCATGCTATCTGAAGAATGAAACATGAAAGCTTTCATTGTTTAAAGGCTAAATTGGGGTTTTGTGAATTGTCCCAAATTACATCATTGGGCATCAATGTACATATTACCATAGAAGTCTGTTGTTTTACACTCAGAGACTACATATTAGCGGTCAATACAGTGCCTGTTTTCATAGATTATGTGCTCAGAACAGCTGCAAGGAACTGTCGCCTCTACATCCTAAATGGCTGGGCTGGGCAAGTCAGTAACCGGTTTTAGAGTAACTTTAAACACAATTTCAGTGCTTATGAAGAGTGCCTAGCATATTAGGGTAAGCCCTCAATTTATATAACGCATGAACAATAGGAGGGACAGTGTTACATCTATGATTTCTCCAGATGGACTCCCAATGGACCTGTAATGTTCAGCTACACATGCCCCAATTCAAGGTCTGTTTCATAAACAATCTTCTGCCTATGTTTTCAAAAGTAAGGTCTGGGACTATAGTGAACAAGTGTAAGGTTAGCCAGTCTACAGTTCTGGTCATTAGAAGAAGGAGTTGGTTCTTATATGCTGCTTTTCTCTACCCAAAGGAGTCTCAAAGTGGTTTACATTCGCCTTCCCTTTCCTCTCACCACAACAGACACCCTGTGAGGTGGGTGAGGCTGAGAGAGCCCTGATATATTACTGCGTGGTCAGAACAGCTTTATCAGTGCCGTGGCAAGCCCAACGTCACCCAGCTGGCTGCATGCGGGGGATCACAGACTCAAACCCGGTTCGCCAGATTAGAAGTCTGCACTCCTAACCACTACACCAAGCTGGTGTAGGGGTATTTCTTTGTCTTGATAATAGTTCTAAATAAACATTTCTTAAGGTGCTATCTTTCAATTTACATAATGTTCCTCAACATTATGTATCCCTGCCTTTCTTCTCAAAGTGGCATGCATGGGATTCCCTGAAAGTCCCCTATTGAAGTCCTGACCAGACCTCACCTCTGCTTAGCTTTGCACAGGACTGTTGTTTCTAAATACATCCATTTTTGTCTTGTAGTCTCCAAATTATCTTTTCTTTCCAGTAACTTCAGACTACACAGTGATTTGAGGGGTTTTCTTCCCTGGTTATCTTATTGGAAGGTATGTCCAAGTCTTAATTCTCTGGATGAAAAGACAAGACCTGGGGTTGGAACTGTTCTTTATGGCGAGACATTAAACAGATAATGGAATATGCTACATATGTTACTATCATTTATTTTAGAAATACTTCTAGGATTTTTAAATACATATGAAATTAATATTATATACCATTTTCCATACACTTGCAACATATGCTATAAGTATCTTGTGGCACAGGATCTAGTATTACACTAGAGAGTTTGTAAATCTGTGTAAAGGGTATCCTTGCAAACAGACCTCTTCATGTGTTAACTAAGTATTTTGAAAACAATATCCCATTGCATAAGACATGCTTTCAGAAATCCTATACATCTAGAACTTTCTGAACCAGCTGTATTCAGTAAAATTTAGCATAGGGTTCAGGACATTTAAGCCCACTGAGCTTTGGGAAGGTTTCTGCATCTGTTCTCTAGTGCAGGGGTAGTCAAGCTGTGGTCCTCCAGATGTTCATGGACTTCAGTTCCCATGAGGCCCTGCCAGCAAACGCTGGCAGGGGCTCATGGGAATTGTAGTCCATGGATATCTGGAGGACCACAGCTTGACTACCCCTGCTCTAGAGAGCCTCAAAGCCATACAGAATCTGTTGTAGTTCCTTCCCGTATGAGCAGCGTCAACACCTCCCCCTGGAGTGCTTCAGTTGCAGAGGGGAAATAATCTTATAGTATGGCAACCTTGGCTACTTTTTTTATTACTAGAAGGGCATGACTTGGCTTTCACTGATTCAGGCCCCCCTCTTTTACTTTTCTCCCCCACATAATTCAAGCCAGGTGACACTTACACGGGAAGGAGCTTTGACACTTATCTGACCTGTGTTCTTAGTGGACATTACTGGAGTGGAATCCAATCACATGGAATCAGCCGTTCAGCTATCATACAAATAAGTTCTATGTAAGTTGCAGTCCACGTTCATCCAAATACCTTGCAATGTGAACATTTGATACACTGCATGACATTCAGATAAATGAGGTTGATTAGTAAAACACTTCAGTCTGAAATGTTGATAGTGCCCTCTAGATTTACACACCCATTTGTAAACTTATGCTTCTGTCGTTATATAGTGCACATATCTGTACATCAAAGAGAAAGAACCATGGTCTGAACAATGTCATGACCTCCTTGTGCAGAGTAATATGAATGCCAAGTATGCCATCATCTCATGTACACGGTCCAAAATTCAGCCCCCAATATGTTCTCCAGCTACTAACTTATTTTTCAAGAATGAGTCATTTCCTAGGAATAAGTCCAAACGGTCTTCTATCTTATTGGCCATGTTACTAAATGTATAAAAGGAAATCATCGAGTACTATTTCTAGGAACTGTTTACCTTAGAATTATTTCACTTTATGCATCCATCAATGTTAACACTCCTAAAGACGGGAAAACTTCTAAAGCCCTTAAGTATTATGGAAGCTGTGATTTTAATCTGACACTGTAGAAAACTTAAGCAGTTATACAGTTGTAAAAGCTGACTTATGTATAAGAAGTTTAAAAAGTTAAATATTTATTTATTTATTTATTAGATTTTTATACTGCCCTCCCATATGGCTCAGGGTGGTATATATAATCTTAATTATACTGAATTATTTTTTCCTGGCCTAAATGAGTTTTAAAAATAGACAATTCTGAAAGAATATGAATTTCACACACTAAAGGCTATCCAGCAATCATAGAGTTGGAAGGGACCTCCAGGGTTATCTAGTCCAACTCCCCTGCACAATGCAATCCTATTTTGTGCAATGTAAACAAAAATGATAAACAATCTTGGACTGTACTGTATCCTCCTTAGATCATGATTACTTACCTCAGGAGTATTAACTGTCACAAAGTTAAATAACTGTAGACAGATTTCTAGGTAACAGTATATCGTCTAACTATCATCTATCTATCCAGATGACTTATGGCGACCTTGGAGGGTTTTCAAGGTAGGAGAGGTTCAGAGGCAGTTTGTCATTGCCATCACACTGCTATTCCTTCTAGGTTTCCTAATAAAATACTATCCAGGGCCAACCCTGCTTAACTTACAAGATATGATGAGATCAGACTAGTCTGTGTTGTCCAGGTCAATAGCTAATAGTGTATAAACATTTATAGTGCATATTTTAAGTATCTGACATTAATATATATAAGCCTTACATTCCCCCTGTAAGATATGTCAGTATTATGAGCAAACATAACAAAGGAAGGGCACTCTCCTTCTTTCTACAATATCATTCTAAGCAGAATGACACCTGTTAAAGTCCATGGATTTAGAATGGTGTAATTCTGGTTAGAGTTCCACTGTAGAAAGAAGAGATTTTATATCCTGGTTTTTTTCTACCCACAGAAGTCTCAGGGCGGCTTTCAATCATGTTCCCTTCCTCTCCCCTCAACAAGCACCTTGTGAGGTAGGTAGGGTTCAGAGAATTTTGAGAGAACCATGACTGGCCAAAAGTCATCCATCTCAGGTGTGGTTTGATTCACGGGGGACTATTGCACCAGAATCAGTTTAAAGATGTGTGGGGCCCTAGCCAAGGACAATTGCAGCTGGAGCAGCCAGACTGGGGGCAGAGGGGGCCCCAACAGTGGAAAGGTGTGTTCCTCTGAGTGTCCTTAAAGAGAGGAAAAGGGGGGAGGATAAAAGCTACAACCCTGGTCCATGTGGGATGGGGGGAAGACACTGCATGGAGCCCTGGGAGCACAGAGCTCCATAGCACATATTGCATGTGCTTTGTGGATAAACTGGCCCTGGTCCAGCTGGCTTCATGGGGAAGAGTGGGGAATCAAAGTTGCTTCTCCACATTAGAGACCTGCTGCTCTTAACCACACCATGCTCCAAAAAATAGTGACTTGTTTTTCAGCTAGCACCAAGTCATGTCTGACCCTTGGGGTGACGCCCTCTAGCGGTTTCTTGACAGACTCAATACAGGGTGGTTTGACATTCCGTTCCCCAGTCATTACCATTTTACCCCCAGCAAGCTGGGTACTCATTTTACCGACCTCGGAAGGATGGAAGGCTGAGTCAACCTTGAGCCAGCTGCTGTGATTGAACTCCCAACCTCATGGGCAAAGCTTCAGACAGCATGTCACTGCCTTACCACCCTGCACCACAATTATATAATTGTAATGTATAATTTATGGCAGCATGAGATCCCAATCTTATGTATTTTCCATGGCTGAATGGTATATTATTTTATGGACCTATCATAATAATATTTACTGTTGAAATGATCCAATAGTTGTATCGTTTTTCTACAGTACATACTGCTTTAGAGTTCTCTGTCATCAATATGCTACTGAAGTTAAAAGAATTAGTGCAGAAACACTGAGCAGACAATTATCACTATGATTATAAAAGATTGTGATATATTAAAAAATAACCTACAAGAAAAATGGAAAGAGAATACAAATTTAGTAAAAAGCAGCAAAGGAAAAAGATACAAGAAATATTTATCCTTCTAGAAGTAGCTCTATCAACAATTTATAAATGGAAGCTACATTAAGCAAAATTAAGTACAAAGTAAAAAGAAAAACACCTCAGAGAATTCCTTTTAAAGAAAGTATTAAAATAATCTTTCCCCTTTTGCTTCATTCTTTGCTGCTGATGGTAGCTTTGGGACTCATATTTTACACCCTAGATCAGCAACTTAAACTTTAATGACCCAAGGACCTCTGTTTCGATTAAACATATCACAAACCCCCAAACACTTTCTTCTCCCTCATCGGCACCCGCTGTGGGCCAGTCATGGACCAAGACACTGGTCCAACCAGTCAGATGTGACTTGTGTGTTGTCCTCAGTCCCTATGCATGAGATTCCTGCTTTGGTTTGGAAATATGGTACATGTGCAAAAGGAGCTGCAACCCCAATGCTATTCCCAAAAATAAAAAGTCTGAGTGGGAGCAATTTGGTCTGTCGCTGAAGACCATGTGGCATCACCTAGTCTTCTGCAACAGGCCAACCAGTTCCTTTTTTGGACCATTTAAGTTTAGGGTAACAATGCAGGGGGAAGGTTGACGATCCTTCTGCAGGTCCTGAGCCACAGGGCAAATGACACATGTGGGACTTGGGGACAAAATTCCATTCACATATTGTGTTTTGAATATGTACAAATTGGGCCCATAGTTCCCACCCTGTGAACTCCTTGTGGAAATTAGCCTTGTAACTATCAGCATGCTTTCTGACTAGTGTTCTGAAGTGATCTGGAAACTAAGTGATGGAAGGTAATGGAGTATCTGTGAGTTCCTGCCCTTTGAAAGTGGGGGAAGCCAGTTTCATCTCTTTCTCTTGAAGCAAAGAATTCCTGTCCCTATTCCTACAATACAGAAAGGACTCTGCTTTCATGTCAGTTGGATTAGTGTTGAGGGGCCTCATGTTCCGTCCAAACAAAGGATTTATAGACCGCCAGAATAGGCACATAGATGATTGAATTTCCTAGAGTCTGTCGCTCCATCTGGAGAAATGGTTAAACAGATCATGACTATCAGTTTAATCAATGAAGGAGTTAAGAGGTATGGGTTAGACAACTTCCAAATAATATCCTTTGAACCATCATGCAAGCCCTTGGCAAGCATTTAGAAGCTCTGTAGTCATTTTGTACTTTTTCCAAGAAGTCTGAAACAGTTTCCAATAATTATTCCTTTTCTATTTCAGACCTTCATTCTGAGCCAAGTAATTTTAAATAAGCCTGAGAAACTATATATTGTTTTATTATTTAGATATGACAGGCTTGTTGTTTCTAATTTCCATTACCTTATTTTGTCTGCCCTAGTAGAACTTTGGCTTCAAGCCTATGCTTATTTACTTAGGAATAAGACTAAATAATGCAAGTAGGGCTTACTTCTGACTAAATATGCATGTGATTTGGATCTATGGGATAAACTACATAGATAACATAATAATTTAAACTTACTCCTAATGAATATTTGACTACCTGTTGCAATTTTTTGGATTCTGCCAAGTTATAATTTTCAGTTGGCAGGAAAGTAATCTTCCCATGACACCAGTTTGTACAGATATTTGCATAATGATTAATTTAATTCCTAGACTGCAGTGATTAGTTTATTGCAAAATAAATTACATTGATCAATGTATATTACAGTAAATTTCACAAACTAGGAAATATAATGCATTGTTACTCCCTATTTTTCTTCAAGTCCATTTTCCTTCCTTCTCTTTCTTTTCTCAAAGTTTAGATCATAAGGTTCTGTAGGACACGAGCTATATTGCCTTGAGATTCAGTGAAGAAGACAGGCTACAATAAGAAGTGGCATTTCTGTACCTCCCTTCTCCAGCAAGGCTTCCAGTCCAGGTAGACAGAATACAGTCTTTCTCTTCTGAGTTGGACTTACCTCCACTGCCTCTTGATGACTCCCCCCCCCCCCACACACACACATGCTTAGATTTCAAGACTGTGCTCTGCTTTGGGCCAGCATTGTTTTGGATTTGGATATTTTCTCAGTTACAAAGGAAATTTTAAAGCCGCTTGGATGGCTTTTTCCAATTTCAGTATATATATTAGTTACTGGAGAATCTGGGACTCTTGGGGTCTGATAAGAGAGTCTTGTTGCTAAGACAAAGTATCTGATGTGTGGTGTAGAAGAAAAGAGAGATGCTACTTCGAATCATAAGTAGAACTGGATGCAATAAACAAAGCATTGTAGAGCTGGAGATCAAAGTGCCCTTTTTAGCCAGGTATATAAGTAAAAGACATGGTTGAATCAAACAGGATGGCCATAACGACATTTGGTTTAAGGAAGGGGTTCCCAAAGTGAGTGGTACATCCCCTCCCGGGGAGGGGGGGGGGTGGCAGGAGAAGGATCCAGAATGGCAGTGAAGAATTTGGGGGTAACAGAGGGACAGCAGTCTGACTCTGCTGTAACTGCAGTTTCTAGTGAGAGATGCTCTAAGATGGCTCGCCATTGCCTTCTTTTGGGTAGTAGTTACTCTGGACTTTCTTGGTGGTTTCCCATCCCAGTGCTGACCAGGGCCAATCCTGCTTAACTTCCTGAAGAAATCAACAGCTTTAGAAGGTGGGCTCTTTCCTCTCCTCACTCTCTACTTTCCAGGCTCCACTCCAGATCTCTAGTAATTTCTTAACCCAGGGTTGGGAACCCTTATCCAAAAGTCTTCATCTGCCTTCTCCTGCTTGCTACTGGCCATGAGCTTTAATATGGCTTGCTTCCCTCTCTCTCTCTCTCTCTCTTTCCCGTCTTTCTCTCCAATAGGCACCCAAAGTGGCTTTTACAATGACTTTCATAAAGAACTAAACTCGGACTAAAATATGGCCTCTACATAACAACAACAAAAAAAGAAATTTAGGCAACATAGTGTGCTTTCAAATTTGCAGACAGGGAAAGAGGTGTGTGTTGCAGTGGGTATATGTGTTGTGGGGCACTGTGGATGTGGCCTGGGAGCCAAGGTAGCGGCAGCCCTGAGAAGTTTGGGAGCCACACTGTTAGAGGCCCCTTTAGGAGCCTTTCAAAACAGTAACTAGGCAGGGGTAGCCAAACTGCGGCCCTCCAGATGCCCATGGACTACAATTCCCATGTGCCCCTGCCAGCATGCAGGCAGGGGCTCCTGGGAATTGTAGTCCATGGACATCTGGAGGGCCGCAGTTTGACTATCCCTGAACTTGGGGTTTCCTAAAAAGGGACTGGGGGCCAGGAGCCCTTCAAAGCACTTCAAAAGCAATAACATGGGAGCACCACATGTTTCTGAGTATGTTTATTCAGTGTTCATTACCACAAAGCTCGGCGTCAGATATGCTCTAGTAAAATGTTATAGGGGGCCTCCTTCTTTTCACTAAGTCCTCAGAAGTGGCACAGGCTTCTTTTTTATCTCCTCCCTCTTCAGGCCACAAACCGTCTCTCTGGAGTCTCTCTACCAGAAAATTCAACTCTGCACACTGTATTCCGCGAGGCCTTCCCTTTCAAGAAAGAAATCATTGTCTTCGGGTACATAGCGGCGTTTTTTTGGCACGGAGGCATCTACTACCATTAACATCTCTGGCCCTCCCTTTCTCTCTGTCTCTCACACAGACAGCCAAAAAGTAGCTGGGCTTGGCGGGAACTTCCCAGCTACTGCAGGCGCTACCCAGTCTCCGGCTTCCTCAGGCCAGCTTTTTGTCGTGACTCCTCAGCTGCTTTCAACTGCAGCCTGCACGGCCTCCCTCGCAACGCGCGCCTAATGAGCTGCAGAGACCGAGCCTGGGAGTCCCGAAACTCCCCAAGGGGGAAGGCTCTCTTTCCTTCCCGCCCGCCCTCCTTGCTCCATGCATGAACCTTTTATTGTGTCTGCCACGCTCACTCCTCCCCGCCAGTTTGCCCGCCAGCAGCTGGGAGCCAGGGGGCCTCCCTCCTATCAACACACAGCGGCTGAACTCGTCCTCCGCCCCTTGGGACGCTCCGCCTTGGCCAGAGCGCGGGGCAGCCTGACTGCGGCCAGCCTCCGCCCCACGGCCAGGCGGAAGCCAGGGGGCTGCCCGCGTACAGCCCTCTTCGGCCAAATGGTTTTTCCTTTCGCGCCTGCAGGACAGGAGGAACCAACGCCACCCGCCCTATTACTTCCCTTCTGCCCTTTTATAATCTCATGATGAAGGCTGCCGGAAAGAAGCCCGGACGGCACGTCCATATTTTAGAGCTCTCTCCCCCCCCCATCCTGCTCAGAATTATGCCTTTCTGTTCCCCACCGAGACACACATACCAAACACCTTCGTCCCCGCTGGGGACATATATCCGGCATGTATATATAACCTTCCACCCACCGGCTACACTCTTTAAACTTGTATTCACGGTTCTACCGAAGGAACCCATCGTTTGCCTCAGATGTTCCCTGCCCCAATAAGCTACTGGGTGCCCAGTGCCTCCCCGACTATCCCCAACAGCACTTTGTACCTTTACGGTACTTCCAAGGCAACTCTACCCTTGCAGGAGGCGGCACGCGCTCTAGGCTGCTCCCCTCCTCGTGAATTGGGTACCACCACCACCTCCCGCTCCTCTTTCCTCTTTCCCCTCCCCTGCCCCTGCCCCTGCCCCTGGCCCTGCCCCGCCTGAGGACACCCTAGTCGGGGTCTTTGCGGGAGTCTCCCTGAAGCCGTGCCGCCCCGTCCCCTCGGTTTGCGAGGGGGGAAGGGGGAAGGCAGGCGTGTGTCGGGGGGACGTCAGTGTGAGGGGGCTGGCCCAGGGCAGGACAGAGCCAGAAAGCCTCCGCGCGCGCCCCGCGCCTTCCCTCCCGCGGGAAGGAACCGGCGGAGAAGGTCCGTCTGTGAGGAGCCGCGGATTCCTCCTCCTCCTGGACTGGCCGCGGGGAGGCCCGGGGGAGGGGCTGCTGTGCCGAGGTGGCCAAGGGCGGCGGTGGGGGAGATTCCGACCACGCGCGCTCCAGGGCCGCTTCCTTCCTGGCACTGGGGATTTGCCAGCCCCGGGGAAACCCGCAGAGCAGCAGCGGCCGCAGCCGTGAGAGAGCAGCAGGCTTGCAAAGCGGGTAAGTCGCGGGGGGGAGGGCAATGGTGGAGGGGGTTCTTTTCCATTCATTGCATATGCGGGTGAGCCAAGGCGGGACTGGGGACCAGCCGCTGCGGCGGCAACTGTTCCCTTCCGTGCGGTTAACGTTGGCTGCGATGAGTCAAGGGGGAGACTCGTCGGTCTCCCCTCAAATGTGTGAAGTCACGGCGTGGGCGTATCGTTATTGTCCCGTACCGCTTCCTCTGGAGTAAACTGCATTGATCTCCATGGGATTTAGTTCCAATAACGCAGGCTTAGCATTTCCAGTAAAGTCCTGCTAGTTTTAGATGCACAAGTTCTAGACTTCTGGGGTACTTCACCGGGTTGGCGGGGGGGGGGAGCACATCTCCTGGGCTCGTTACGTGATTCAAAGTCTGGGAAACGGCAACTGAGAAAAGCTCCACAAACAGGTTTTGCCGGGATGCGATCAAGGGAGCTTCTCTGGAGTTTGCAACACGGGAAGTGTCTGCCTTTTCAAATGAAACACCCAGACCCATGTTTTCTGCCCTAGGCGTGGGCAGATAAAGTCGAGGGAGAAGAAGCCGAGAGCACCAGACTTGGTAGAAGATACTTGCCTGGCTTTGTAGTTGAGCCGCCGAGTTTTGTGCAAACCCTGCCTGCTGCGGCCGTTCCCCTCCCATCTTTCCGTGCACGGCCCTTTGCAAGCAGATAAATCTGCCGCTCGCTGCTTTGCTCCACCGCCTGTTGTGTCTTTCGAATGGGGAAAATGAAGGCGGGAGTGAGTTCATTGTTAGTTCCTGAGACTCTTAATGGTCGGGGTCGCTGGGTCTTGTTGGGAGGGCAGCGCCTCTGCCTGCGGTCTTGATAACCTATCCTCCCTTTCCCCCTGTGTACGAAAGATCTGTGCATTCTTTTCGCGCATTCTTGCACACGCAAATTATAATGCATTCCGGAATTCTGTTTGAACCAAGATCTTTGCTGTCACACAAGCTACGAGAAAGCCTTTTAAACTGCTCCCGTCCTCATTTTTATTTTTGTTTTTTTTTTGGGTTCCTATTGCATTTTTGTGGCAAGGGCTATGATGACATGGGAAGGAAAAACCGCAGATCAGATGGTTGCCCTACTCATTTAACTTTCCTGAAGGTATCCCGCCCCCAGCACAGCATTCTTAACGTTTGAATTGCCTTCTTCCTTTAGTGTCCCTTTACTTTTGTTTGGAAAAGTGAAAAGCCTTCCCCATAAACTGATTGTTGGCATTAAACCTATAACCTGGTGATAGGGAAGCTGTGCAGTTAATAGGACATTTTTGTGTGTGCAGTCTGATCCTGTTTGTGTATACTCAGAAGTAAGTCTTGCTGAATTCAGTGGGACACTGCCCTCCATAGTGAGCCTAGGAATGCAGCCATAGATATGCACATGACATTGGATAGATTGGGTTATTAATTCACCTGCTTATTGGCCCTCAGATGGGCTGGCCTGTATTTGGGAATGGCTGAAAAAGCAGTTTAATAGACTGAATGCCTGTGTTAGACTATGAAAGTTGTACTGCAGTGTACCAGTGTTGTTTAGATTGTTTGTTTGCTTTCTAGGCTTTTTTTAAAGAAAAGGCACCACTAGTGTTAGGAAGGAAAAAGGAAATGGGTAGAATGGAAGAACAATAAAGGAGCTTTAACAATTGTAGTTGTTTTCAGGAAAAAAAATAGGAAGAGCACTTTGACATAGCAAATTTTTGTATTCCCAAGGAAATTGAAAGTTGGACTAGTATCAAATAAAACAGTGGTATGAATGTGTTCTTTTTCTAAGTGCCAACTTTCAAGTAATGCCATATTCTGTAAAATACTGTGTACAGCTACTTAAGAAGATTAGTGCAATTGGCCATGAGTTCTTCCCAGACACTTTCCAACTTATGTTTGAGCTAGGAAGAATAGTGAACCAAAATCTTTCCTTCATGTTCCCCCACCCCTCTGTACGTTGGGTGGTTTAATGTGTATCCATATAGTACAGAGGAATCTCTCTTTTAAAACAGGTTATTCAACTGTAAGATTCTCTTACCTTAACGCCCTTCAGGGACTTCATAAGTTGTAAGGGAGGGCAGAATTCCCACACCTTTGGTTGTGCACAGAAGTGAGTTTTAACAGGTGCTAGAAACTCATGGACTATGAGATACATAGCAGTCTGGCCTCTCTAGGGGCTTTAGCTAGGTTTCTGTTCTTGTTATGTTGTTATTGTTATGTTGTTTAGAACCGCTGTTGGATTGTTATTGTTGTATATTGACTATGTTGTAAGTTGACTCGTTCCATGTATCCCCCTGTGATGTTGTATGTAAACCACCCTGAGCCATGTGGAAGGGTAGTATAGAAATAAAATTAATTAAGTCTCCAAGAATGTAGGGGGCTGGACTGGATGGACCTTCGTGGTCTCTTCCAACTCTGTGTGATTCTGATTCTTTCCTGTGTGCTGTACAGAACTGGTTTCCAAAGAAGACATTTATAGTATACTGTGTATACTATAGTATATAGCAGGAGTAGTCAAACTGTGGCCATCCAGATATCTATGGACTACAATTCCCATGAGCCCCTGCCAGCGAACGCTGTGTATACTATAAAGATGTAATTGCTATAAACAAGCAGGCTGGCAGGGGCTCATGGGAATTGTAGTCCATGGATATCTGAAGAGCTACAATTTGGCCACCCCTCCTCTGTGTCAGTGGTACTCACTCCATAGCTTGCAGAAAGCCACATTCATATTTACCATCACCCAAAAAAGCAATGTGCCCATTGCACACCTTGGTTGCTTTTCCATCAAATACACACATATAGAAGAATATAAGATACCTGCAAGGATGTGCATCTCATTTCCCTCTTCCGCACTCTATTTTATTCCTAAAAGCCACCATAGCCTCTCCCCTTTTATGCTTCCTTCTCTGTTTCCCAACTACCAGATACTCTGTCTGCAGTCCCCGCCCTGGCAGCCTCTGTCCAGGAAACTATGATCCAATTGCATGATGCTGACTGCCAGGCCAGATCCAGTTGTGTGGTGCCAGCTACCATACTGGGCCCAATTGTACAGTAGGGAATACCTAAGCACTCACAGAGGGACATTTAATTTTTCCATGTATTCCCCATCCCCCACTATTTCCTCCTCCGTTCCTGACAACACCCATATCTGCAACTCTCTCTGCTTCTTTCTATAATTCCTACCTTCTAATCCAGCGGTCCCCAATCCCCAGTCCAGGGACCGGTATTGGTCCGTGGATCAGTCAGTACCAGGCTGTGGCTCCTCCTTGTCCTCCTCCCCGGCTTCTGTCGGGGGCTGCCCTGCCACTCTGCCGCCAGCTCACCTTTGGTGCTCTCCAGGGGCCACCATGGCTGGGGTTCCCCCTTGGCATGGGACTGTGTGGATGCTGCTGGCAGTGCCTCCCAGTGTGCAGTGGGAAGCCAGGGGTGCTGGCGGGAAAGCAAGCGGAGCAGGGGATCAGGCAGCGGGCATGTCCCTTCCCCCCTGGGGGCCTCAGTAAAATTGTCAAGCGTTGACCATCCCCGGTGATAAAAAGGTTGGGGACCACTGCATCTACCTTTTATCTTCCCCCTCATCTTCAAGTATATTTATTAGTTATTTATACCCTACCTTACTCTCCCATGAGAACCAACGTGACTTGCATCATTCTCCACTCCTCCATTGCATCCTCAAGCTGCCCTCCGAGGTATATTAGGCAGAAAGTGTGTGACGTGCCCAAAGTCACCAAGTGTGTTTCCAGGTCCAGGTCAGAGTGATGATTTGAACCTGATCTGGTCTGAAAACTATTCTGTACACCACACTGGCTTTTATGGAGTGGCTGCTGGTGAACAGTAGTAAGCATCTGAGCCTGGATTGATCATGCAAGTCAGGTGGTAGCAAATCACCATCTTGTTGCCACTGGGCCTGAGGAGTCCTTTCTCAGAGACCAAAACAGCCTTGAAAAGGGCCACGTCCCCTTCCACTTCCAGAATGTTTTTTTTATATCCCACTTTTTCACTTTCCCCTTCCTTTCCTTACAACAAACAGGGTAAGGTTGGGCTGAGAGAATGCTAACAGAATTGCTCAGTGAGAACAGCTCTAAGAACAGCCCAGAATCACCCAGCTGGCTGCATGTGGAGGAGTGGAGAATCAAACCTGGTTCTCCAGAGACAGCAGCTCTTTAACCACAACACCATACTGGCTCTTCAGATTTTTCTGCAAAACAAGCTTCTCTCAGGTTTGCAGAAAGATCTGTCTTGTATGTTAACTGCTTTAATTTCTGGATTTAACTATCTATAGATTTGGCCATGTTGAGAATTAGCGACATTGATAACTATTGATATTAAATATATAATTAAAGATATCTCACTCCATCACTTTTGAATCTTAGCCAACTTCTATGTATTTGGAGTGAGGGGAAGGACTTCTCTTTCTGCCTTCCTGCTTTCCCCTTAGCATAACTCAGTAGCTCAACCAAGATGGTTTGCCAAGGTGTCCAGAGTAGAGCAAGATGGCTGTGGAGAAAGGGGAATACAATCACTGCCACCCTCAGCTCCGATGGTGATTGTATTACCCTCTTTTCTGCAGCCAGCTTGCTGTCCTTCTGGCAGGTGCTCAGGTGCTGGGATGAAAATGTGGTGGATGCAGAGAAGGGGGGAAGAAGAAGAGTTGGTTCTTACAATGGTAATAACACCATTGTTCATCATGCTCTTCAAGTGGTTTCTTATTAACCATGTTAGTAAGTCTTGCCATTTTGCTAGGTCTGCTAATTTGTCTAGCCATAGAGAAGTAGTTGGAGTCTCCGTCTCTTTCCAGTGCTTCGTCCACGCCAACCATGCGGCCGTAGTTGCATGAAAGAAGAAGATTCTGGAAGAACTCAGTAGAAGTCCTCATTCCTAACTGCTACACCAAGGTCTCAGAGGATGGGCTCACAACCCAGCTCAAGCATTTCCCCCCCCCAGCATTTTGAGGTGGGGCCATATTGGGGAATGGAGCACAGAAGAGCTACACGTGGCATGCCATACATCCCAGTTTGACTACCCCAGGCCACTAAGTAGCACTTCTCTGTTTAATTGAGGCATAGTATCTACAGACATTTCTGTGACAATTATTGAGGAGATCATGCAATTATTTCTAGCTTAAAACCCTTCCAGACTAGTTGTGTCTATTTAAAACTGAAACAGAAAATATGAGGCATAGTATCTATGGACATTTCTGTGACAATTGAGGCATAGTATCTACAGACATTTCTGTGACAATTATTGAGGAGATCATGCAATTATTTCTAGCTTAAAACCCTTCCAGACTAGTTGTGTCTATTTAAAACAGAAACAGAAAGAAGACCCAAAGTGGTTGCAGGTGTTCTGTTAGCTGATAAATATGGCCTTTGCTTTTTATGTAACTTGTAAACTGGCCTCTTCTTAAAGCCTGCAAATAGCTCATTTGAACACAATGGCATCTGTACTATGTTTAGGGTTTAGAAATATGAATGGGTAATATTTGTTGAGCCTGCCTTTTGTAGAGATGTGTTTTCTTATGATGCCTTGGAGGGTGGTGAACTTCATTGGAAGTTTTTAGAAGGTGATTGGATGAGCATCTGTCAGGAGAGTGTGATTTTTAAGTCCCTGATAAGGTGAGGGGCTGGACTGAATGGCCTTTTGTGGTCTCTTCCAGATCTGCAACCTTTTCTGCACAGGCGATTAGACCCAGGATGGCATTCGTCTGGTTGCGGGCTAATCCATCCTTCCAGATGACATTGGTGCCAGCCTAGGGTTGGCCCAACTCAAGCCCTCGGTTGCCCCATGGCAAGAAAACACAGATTCTTCCTTCTGTGCTGCAGGCTCCATCGGGGCCTAGGCCTATCTGACAGAGAAGAGTTGGGCTGTTCAGGCCCAGCTCCTCCCCCCACCCTGGGCCAACTAGAGTGTCCAAGAAAGAACACAAAATGCCCTAGAGCAGAGTCTTGGAATTAAAAATGTGTCATGATTGGCAAATGTGGAAATAATGTCTTCCATCAATAAATTGTCAGTTCTTAATAGTAGGTGAATATAAAGGGGTAGATTGAGAATATGAAACTTTGTCCAAATGCAAACAAGGGACATTGTGATATATTTCTTAAAAAACAAGGGAAGCACATTTATGTTACTATCATAAAGTGAATTAATAAATTATAGTTTGTTACAGAGGTTTAGGAATCTCTTAAAGCCCACACCCAACTGGTGGTGGTGATGAACCTATAATAAACTATCAGAAAACAGATATGTGTTTGAATGTAGTTATGCAGTTATGGTTTAATTTTCTGGAAAAGAAATTCAAAGTTGGAATAATCATTAAGACAGTTGTAAGATGGACTGTGCAAGACATTTGCAGTATTTTCCAGAAGTCCATAGGGATACTCCCTGTTAAAAGCTGTCATGCAATGTACACAGCAAAAAAGTAATAATTTTTCTCCAGTCATAAGACTCCCTCTGACTTTCCCTTTTAGCTTTTCTCCAAAGACATCCGTGTACCTTTTGCTTAAAAAAAAGTCTAGTGAATAACACTATGTGCTTACATCTCACTCTAATTGCAGGTTTATTTATATTTAATGAGAATCTCAAATTGCACTTGTATGAACACACACAAAAAATTCATGTTCCAAGTTATCTCTTTTATTGAGTTTGCAGCGTTAGTATACCTAGACAAAAACAAACACGCTTCATATAGTCTTACTTTGCTTCTTAACAAGTTAAGAATTTCCATATAGAAGTTTAGTACAAAAATACCTTGATTTATAGTTTATATTTCTCTTTTTGCAGATGACTGTTGTGCACATAATTGTTGTACGTGAATTTAATGGTAAGGCAGGTGAACCAACAATCCTTTCAGGTTGCAACTGGTTACTTCATAAAGCACAATGCATAATAGATTTATTGGCATTTCTTTGTTTTGGTGAACTGTACATGATTTATGTTTTGTGTGCCTATCCAGTTATCTTCTAGCCGTACTTAACATATTAATAAGAATCAACAACCGTAAATAACTAGTAATCATATGGCACTTTTAATGTGATATCTGGGAGTATATGTATAAAAATCTAGCTATCTAGAGTTATGCCAGCAGATAATACTTGGTATGTTATGTCTGTCTAGAAACAGAGTAGGAAAAACTAAGAGACAAGCAGGAGAAAGAATGTCAAATGATTTGAGGAATCTCTTTTTAATGGGGAAGTAAATGCTAAACCTAAACTTCAATCGGCCTCTTCAGTTTTATCTGGTTAAGAGCTAGAGATAAGCATTAGGCATTCTGTATGCCTTACTTATCTCCTGCGTTATCCTTTTGTATCTCCCATCTCTCAAGGGAACATCTGCTTGTTATTTTGTCAGGTTCTCACTGCTTTCTAGCTTTGACAAGACCATGAGGTTTATAATTATTGCCTTGGCATTAGTAGGTATTCCTGTGGTCAAGGCCTTTGCAGGTTTGAACAGTATAGAAGCAGGGTCAGTCAGGGGACTGAAGTGCAAGCCATGGAGAGAGCAGATTGCTCAAGTATGTAATTGGAAAGGTCATGGAATTTTGATCCAGCTGGTATAGCTAACCTAAAGCCAGGAGGAATCTAATGAGGAAATATTGCAGGAAATTAACAGCACAGCTCTAAGGCAACTAGTTTGTATAAGGATGGTTGAACTTCTGAAGCCACGGTTTGGGGGAGGGGGGGGGGAGAAACACAGGAAATTGGGGATGGTTTTTTTTTAAGGCAGTTTCTTACATTTAGTTTACTGGGTGGGTCTTATTTGGCATTATTATCTACTCATCCTATATTTTTACCCTAGTACTGGGTTAATGTTATGCTGTTGTAAGTATAAACAGACACATTGAACTCAAAAAGCCCCAGCAAGGTATGGTGGGTAGAAGGCTAGACTAGGATCCACATTCTGTTATTGAAGTTTGGTGGGTGACCTTGGTCCAGTCAAACATGTTCAGTCTAACTGACATCACAGGGTTATTTTGAGGATTCAATTGAGGAGACCAGAACAATGCAAATCACTCTGGGGAGAAAGATGGGGTATAAATGAAAATAAATAATGCAAAATAAATGACTAACTGCTATCCTCTGAGCTTTTACTTAGAAGTAAGGCTTACTGTGTTCAGTATATATTCCCACAGTCATGATGGTCAGTTCATAGTCTGAGGAAGAGTGCTTGCACTCGAAAGCTCACGCCTTGGGGCAAGTTCCTTGCCAAGTTATTCACCTATCTGTTACCAGATGTCGACCCCTACATCTCATACAGGGTGGCACTTTTTGCTCTGGCTGCCAGGAAGATCCGAGCCAAAGCATTTTTACAGGAGTCTCCACCTTGATATACCATTCTCCCCCTCTTGTAACTCAATAGCTCATATTTACAATTTTATGTACGCAATATTGGAGAAATATTGTTTTATTTGTATTTTTACCACATTGTTTTAATTGTGCTTTGTAATGGCCTTTGGCTCTATACAATAAATGTTATCGTATTGCCTTGAATACATCTTTGTTGGTCTTAAAGATGCCACTTGGACTCTGATTTTGTTTTGTTGTGCTGCTTCAGACAAACACGGCTACCCACTTGAATTTGTGTTCAGTGGGTTCTGCTGTCACGTAAGTGCATAGGATTTCACCGAAACTCTGCACCCACTCCTGGCTCCTCCTCAGCACTGTATAAGCCTCAGGGAGCACAACAATATGCCAGTGTACTTTAAATGCAGTTGGAAAAATGCAGTGTTCCCATGAGTGCCATTACACAACAGAGCTTATATGACATGTTATGCAGAAGATGGGCCACCACTCAAGATTAATGTTCCTGACAGACAGTAAGTAAAGTCTGAGGGGGAGATGCTGGTTCTTAACAATTAGACCAGGGGTAGTCAAATTGCGGCCCTCCAGATGTCCATGGACTACAATTCCCAAGTTGCTGGCAGGGGCTCATGGGAATTGTAGTCCATGGACATCTGGAGGGCCGTAGTTTGACTACCCCTGAATTAGACTCTAGGGCAGGGGTAGTCAAACTGCGGCCCTCCAGAACGCTGCCAGCAAATGCTGGCAGGGGCTCGTGGGAATTGTAGTCCATGGACATCTAGAGCAGTGGTCCGCGACCTTTCTTAGGCTGCGGACCGCTGCGCCGGGGTGCGGGGAGAGGGCGACCCGGAGCCCTGCGCGTGCGCGGCAGCTCCGGCGCAAAGTCTGCGCGTGCACGTTAGCGCCGCCGGCATGCCGGCGGCCGCGGCTCCCTCTCCCCACCCCTCCAGGCCGCAAGGAAATCGGCCGCCGAAGCAGCCGATTAGCTTGCTGCCCGGCAAGCTTCTCTTCCCGCCCCCTCCCAAAGCAAGAAGCTTGCCGGGCCGCAAGCTGATCGTCCGCTTCGGCGGCCGATTTGCTCAGAGCCTGGCGAGCTTCTCGCTGTGGGGGGGGGCAGGAAGAGGGAGCCGTGGCCCAGCGCCGAGGCCTTCGTGGCCTGGCACCGGGCCACAGAACGGGGGTTGGGGACCACTGATCTAGAGGGCCGCAGTTTCCCTGCTCTAGGGAAAGTTCTCCAGGAAAACTGGCTACTTAGGAATCTAGGCTGTGGTGTTACCAGATTTGTACAGAAAATAGGGTCAAACCAGATGCTGAGAGTTCTGTGGTAGAGTCTCACCCCCCCAAAAAAAAAAAAGTTACGTTCTGTCCTGGTTTAACTGTGTCCATGGATTTGGGAAAGGGAATGTAAGCCCCTTCTACTATGCCATTTACTCAAATACAGACAAATGGGACGGTTTATAGTGTCTACAGTCAGAGAGAAAACCTATCCCTAGGCCACTAACAATATTTTCAAAAATCGTACAGAATAAAGTAAAAACTATTTTCTTTGTTGATTTATTGTAGTGTAGAATCCAGCCAAAATGGTATCTAGATATATCCCATTTTCAAAGGGTAATTTTCCTCAATAGTTGTCCCCTCACTTGCCTGTAAGTATATAATGATAATCCAAATGGATAATTCAACACCTCTATTAAATAGTGTGATGCATGCACCAACCTTTGGCTCTGCGCTGTAGGGGTGCTAGTAATGCGGGCTTTAGCCCCCCCCCCTTTCTGAAGGCCTATAATGCTTGGGAATCTTGTTCATGGGATTACCACTCACAATGCTGAACCAACACTAGGCATGTAGAACTAGGACTTAGTTACAGTCTACAGCTACTTGGATTCCATCTCCAGAGTTATTATCTTCCACAGAAAAGAGTGGGGGATGAAGTGGAAGTCGGAGCTACAGTCCCCAAAAGGTCCTTACATGGGCAGTCTGCCAAATATGATTCTGAAACTTTTAAAGGTTATATTAATAAAATGGTTTTATTAGCATTGAGGAAAGGTCCATGACATCTGCATCCACTTCTAGAGCTTTAAACTGCATTTTTAGCTCTTCGACAGCCATGTGCTGCACCACCCATATTACACATGCATGGACTTTGAGGCTTTCTAAATGTAGTCTAGGTCGGAGATGCTCTTAGGCTAAGGAACTTGGCAGAACAGAAGGTTGGGAAAGGAACCTTGGAACCTAGCCACTAATAATGGGAATCTTTGCAGTTGTCCAAGTGATCTGTCAGCATGACCCATTTTAGGAACAGAAAATAACACACAAATGGGATAAATCATATTGTTCCAGAATTTGTCCTGGCAGCACAAGGAGTTCACTGTCTTACATCTGACCATGCAGTAGTAGAGCAATGATGTTCTGTTGAACACCTGTATTTATTTGTAATCCCCAATTTAAAATGTTGAAAAAGCAGTTCATCTTCTTGCAAGCTGGAAATCGGTCCAGTGGGTCACAGATCAACCAGATTGTTATTTTCCATGCAACCTTTGATAATGCACAGGTCTTAATGTGACATGGGGCAATGCAAAGAAGGGGGGAATTTGTGTTTCAAGTAAAAAAAAGATGTATGTTCATAATCTAATGGGTTGGATCAGAAATTAAAGAAGACAGCATATAGTTGCAACTTTTGCACAACATTAAGGCCCCCCAAAGAGGACGATGGTCAGTGGACCAAAATCTGTTCAGGGTCCCTGGCTCCAAAGAAGTCAGTCTGGTGGAATGTTCTGCCAGCTGAGAAGAGGGCCCTGAGAGACCTTGATCAGTCTATTCTGCCATGCTCATGGTTGAGCCCAGGAATATAACATCCACAATAGCTAATCAGCTGGCTTTCCTTGAGGAAATCCATTGGAACACCAAGGGTAAATACAACTGGCCCCCAAAGGATACCTTCCTTAATTAATTGGCAGTAGGGTTGGATATTGAAGTGTTTTTAATGTAAAATGTGATTTAAAAGTTAAATGTATTTGTGAACTGATGCTGTCCACCCTGAGCCCCAGGGAAGGGTGGTTTAGAAAAAATAAAGATTTATTTATTATTTGCTGCTAGTCTGTTGTTTGATGGTGAAATAATAGTTAATTGTAAAAATAGGCTTCTTATCTACTAAGAAGCAATCCTTGGTGAATTTCTTCTTAGAAAATAATGTCATGTAGTATAACTTTAAACAGTTACGCCCTTCTTACCTCACTGATTTCAGTGAATTTTAGAGAGTGTAATGTATTTATGATTGCATGGTAAGAGATTTTGTTAGTTCCTTGCTTATATTATACAATTTTAACTTTCTGATGCTGGATGAAAGTTGATAAACGTAAATTGCCCTGGAAAAACAAAACCCACAGTTTCTTTTGTGTATCTAAATTGTAGAGATTGCAACGATGTCTCCAAAGAATTACTTGTTTGATTCAAGATAGACACAAACATTTTAACCTACCAAGTGAGAAGCCTTCAATTCATTTTCTTTATAATTTAAGACAGAAAGTTCTTGCTGGTTAGTGTCTGCTCCAAATTACAATGTTTTCTTTTTAGCCACTCCAAACAACTAAATTAGATTATGCAAGTTGCCTAGCTTAGAGACTTTTTGAGTCATGATTATTGTTATCTTGATGTGATTGTATCTTCTATTTTTTCTCTTCCTGATTTTTTTTCTCCTAATTTGTTCCCTTCATGAACAGCACTAGTGATCTTGAAGGGGGAATTAAATGAGGTGGACAAAACTGAATGAAGATGAGTGAGGAGGAAAGCAACACAGCAGTACAATGTGTACCTTGCCTTTCACCCCAGTGAGGACTCAGAGTAGCTTACTTTGTTCTCTTTTCTGTTTTTCCTCACAACAACCCTGTGAAGTAACTTAGGCTGAGAGTGTCTGACTGGCTGAAGGACACTACAGAATGTACACCTTTCAGTTTACAGCATTAATACGAATTTATGCTTTCAAATGGAATCAGATAAGTAATTGACGGAAATTACACCTTTTATATGAAATTTAAAATGAAAAATTAAACATATTTTAGCTAGCATTCCTGCTGAGGTAAATGAGAGCTGTATCTTTTTATACAAAAAAGAGCTTGACTTATTTCATGTGGTGTCGAAGCCCTGTTAGTATCTGAACACTCTGCATGACAGGAAAAGATAATTTACACTTGACCAGTTGTTCCTTATGTACCAATCAGACTAGAATCTACCAAATCTATATCTGCTAGAGAGAAAAGTAGGCTGTCTGCCTAAACATGGCAGTAGTATGTTATTTTTGCCCAGTCAACAGATGTCCATCCATCATTCAATATATTTTCTCATCTGGGGGCCAAAGAAACAAGGTCACATTCAGCCACTTTAATATGTAAAGCCTCTAGATGTATGAAGATGAAGACAGAAGTTTTGTTCTGGCTTAAAACTATTAAGGTTGCTACCACTTTTGATATGTCATCTAAATCTTCCTTGAATATTCTACATGCTTTATCTGGATTGTATGATACACCTTACAAATAAACTATTAGATCAGGGGAGGCAGTATATGAGCAAGGATTTGGACAGCTTGTCTTGTGCTTCCCCTTCCCCAGTTGTTTACTGTCCAATGGGGAATGATTATCACTTAATTCCATTTAATTTTGTTTCGTATAACCAAAGGGGATAATGATTGCACTTTCTACAGGGTAGCAAGTCCTTTAATTATAGTGTTTTCAACTTTTATAGTAGTTAGTGATTTGGCATTAATTTAATTATAGAATTTCCTGAAGATGGCAGTAGCTGCTCTTAAATTAATATGAAGGTTTTTTTGAATTTCTTCTTGGAAGTGTAATTTGGCAGTGGAAAATAATAACATTAGCAGTTGATGGGCATCCATATCCTTATGACTGCAAGAACCCTCTGTAGATGTTTTATGAAAATACGAAGGAAACACTCTTTGTACTATTTAAAGCCAAAACTGACTTCTTGATTGCACTTGATTTGGGTGAGTGAAGTTGCCTTAACTGAGATCAGAGTTAAGGTGTGTTTGGGAAGGGAATTAAAGTAGATTCTTGTTTCTTGACCTACAACTTCTCTTTTGGGAAGAGACAGTTGACTTCCTTACCTTGTTCTGCAAGCTAGGTAGGGTTTTCCTTTGTCCTGTCAACAGTGAGGAAGCACCACACAAAACAGAAAAGTCCAAGGACAATGATAGAGGTGGAGGGAAGGAATGCGATAATTTTGGTTTCACTACTGAGAAGGCCCTTTCATCTTGCCTCTGACACTGGATATCCAACAAAGGGCCCATGAAGATGATTACAGTTATTGGGTTCATACGGGGTTAGGCAGTCCTTAAGATGCCTAAAATGCTGTCATGTAGTTTACACATAATGTAGTTTACACATAATCCTTTGTCAAAACAGCCAATCAATCCCCTAGAATTTGGTATACTTTACAAAAACACAAGAACAGACCATATTGCCTTTTATGACTGATTATTATCACTGGCTGTATTTGGTTGTGACACAGTCTACTGATGTAACAGAATTGATTTTTGCTATATATTCCCGGTCATGTAAGAAGATCATAGTCTGACGAAGAGTGCTTGCACTCGAAAGTTCACGCCCTGAATAAATCTTTGTTGGTCTTAAAGGTGCTACTGGACTCTTATTGTGCTACTTCAGACCACCACAGCTACCCATTTGTATCTTTCCTCAGCATAAGATTACTAGAATGCCTAGAGGAGGGCCAGCTGGTTGCGGAGAAAGGACAATAACACCCATACTGTCATCACCTTTCTCTTTACTAGTGGTTGCCATATTGGGGGTGATAATGGATTCTCTTCTCTGCAACCAGCTTGCTCTCCTCCCAGAAGCTGGCTGGGTGCTGGGATGAGTGTGCAGAGGCTGCGGAAATGTTGGTGGATTGATTGTCGAAGAGAAGGTATACTTTGCTTCCATCTCTGGAAGAATGCTAATAGCTCAGGAAGATTCACAGCTTGCCTGTCCTCCAGCAGTAGTTGGTCAAAAGTATGGAGCACTTGTCTAGCCAAAACTCTACTCCTCAAGGTCCAGGGCCAGGAGCAGATGCCAAATTAAGAATGGTGCTCAAAAGAGCCACAGGTGGCATGTGAAAAAAACACATGTGGCTCTTGAGCCACTGAATATCAGTAGATTAAACCACCAAGTATGAGTTTGGTCATATGTTTATGCAATCATTAATCTTTCATAGTACAATTATAATAATTAGAGATGTGAAGGAAGTTGCATACATTTTTTATTCTTTAATTTTGTCATAAATTATATTGTTTCAAACTGAGCCATGACATGCTATTTCTCCCACCATAGTGATAATGTAATTGCAGGCTGCTGATACGGTTTTTCTTTCTCAAATACCAGGCAGGCTTGCACAAATTATTAGTGGCTTTAATTTTTTTTTTGTAAAATGAATTTGTGAGAATCAAACTAAGGCCTCATGATTCATAAACATGAACAAGTAACATTTTACCAATACCTCGTGGTTTTATTCTCTTCCAGTTGTATTTTACTATTTATATATAGTTTATTTTTCCACCTCTGCTAGGCATGGCTACTAGCACCCTACCTATACTCTGAACACCTGGCCACGGTGATCCATGTGACAGTCACATCCCGAATAGATTTCTGTAACTTGCTCTAAGGCCTTGATCCGGAAATTGCAGCTGGTGCAGAATGCAGCTGCTAGGGTTCTCATGGTAACATTTGGAGGGCCCATATCCAGCCTGTGCTGAGGCAGCTGCTTTGGTTGCCATTTGCTACCCGGATCCGGTTCAAGGTCCTGGTTTTGACCTTCAAGGCCCTCTGCAGTCTAGGTCCCACATCTCTGAGGGCCTCCCTTTCACCCTATGCCTCCTGCAGGGCTTTATGCTCTGTGGGTACCTATCTACTGGTATTTCCCGACCCCAGGGAGGCATGTCTGGCCTCAACCAGGGCTAGGACCTTTTCGGTCCTGCCCCCCACCTGGTGGATTGAGCTCCTGGAAAAGCTGTGGGCCCTTCAGGAGCTCTTGGCGTTCTGTAGGACCTGCAAAATGGAGCTCTTCCACTAGGTTTATGGTTGAAGCCGGTGTGGCGAGGAAGATCTGATGGGCTCACCGGTGCTAAGAGGGTAAGCATTAGCTATCTGTGCTCCCCCTTCCCACTCCTCTCCTCTATACAGATTTTTTTTTGGGGGGGTTAGTGGGGTTGAAAACCGCCATGGTTATTTAGCAGTCTGTTTTTACTGTATGTATGTGTGTGTCCGCAGTTGTTTTAATGGGGATTTACTGGGTTTTTATATGGACAGGTTGTGACCCGCCACAAGCTGGTTTGAGAGTGGCGGGTAATAAGTTTAAATAATAAATGATAAATAAATAATGAGGGGACTGCTTCATATTCTGTACTGAGAGTGAATTCACGGTATGACGTGTTTACTGAATTTGGATTATGACTTGTGCCACCAGCTCACCAGTTTCCTGCTGTCCTGTTAAATTGAGCATAAAACATAATTAATCAATGGGAAAGGATGTTCACTGGGGACAATTGCGGTGGAAAGGCATTTAGAGACTAATGTTGATGACTGTTGATGAGATCTGGCTCTGAGACACAGCCATTGTATTGATGCATTATTGTGTCAAAAGTGCAGTTTGCGCTACAGCTGCTTCTGTAGAACCATTGATTTAGTCAGCTTTAGTCAGCTGCTGCCGTTGCGGCGGGGCACGATGTCCCACCATTCCCCATTTATGAACAAGGGTGGAGCATGCTGGGCTGCCCCAGAGTAGCGCACGCGTGCTTTACGCCAGGGCCAGGAGGGCTGGATTGCTGCCGGCCGAGGTAAGCTGAAGCGGCGGGGGGGGGGGTAAGGAGGGGCCAGGGGGAATGGGGGGGACAGGTCCCCTCCACATGCACTGGTGAGGGCAGGGGGTCCCTCCTGCCAGCTCCACGGCTCGACAGTGCAGGAGCATGCGGTTGTCTGTTCAGGGACACCGCAGGACAGGGCTGGGTGGGCCGAAAGATTATGCTCAGAGCGGGCCTGCCTCAGCCCCTGCCACTCCCCCGTGTACCCAGGAAGCTGCGGAAGTTCCCGCGTTTGCTTAATGCGGGCCTTCCGTAGCCCTGGGCTGGGATGCGCCTGTGCTGGCGGCAGCGGCGGCGAGCATTATCGGGGATTTTCCCTGAAGCGCTGCCACCGCCAGCACGGGCATTGTGGCCCGTGGATAATGGGCCATACAGTGTTCTGTTTTTTACTTAGCCTCAGGCAGTGAAATGTCTTGTAATATGGAACAGGTTGTATTTGACAAGGGATCTCTAAGATCTGTATGGAAGAGATTAGGTCTCATATAGTTTGTATTGAAATTTGGGGAAATGTCTATAGTCTGTACTCCAAGGATATAGAGTCATGTGCTGCTGCTTGTAGGCAGTCCCATCTCTTCTTGAGTAAATCTTATTGATTTTTGTGTCATTGGTTGTAAATAGGATCAGAGGCAATGATGGTGGGGGACTGTACATACAAATACATAAAATATTCCAAATTTTAAACTTCTAGTAATGAATTTATCTTACTAGTTATGCAGGTCAAGTAAATAAAATAAAATAAAAGTTTTATTTATATGCCATTTTGCAGGTCGAAGAGAAAGTGTGTTTGCTAATTCCATATGGTACTAACAGGTAATGCAGGTGATGCTTTGGATCATGCTAATGAAAATCGAGTTGGCCCCAGATGTATTTACATGCACATAAATTAGACCCAATTTTAATGCAGTTTATTTTGTTCAAATACATTTTCTATGGGGGTTCCAAGGAAAGAACATTAATTTCAGACCAGGCTGTATGTTAAAACGTACCGTGAACTATCTGAACCATGAAAAGAAATAATTAATGAACTAGAACTACCCCCTTCTTGCTGTTTCGTTAGCTTCCTTCACAGATCAGTTCATGCAATAGAAGGGAGGAAATTTATACTAAATTTCTCCTGAAGGAGCACTCCTTAGTACTGCATTCCACTAGGTTCCTGGAAAAACCTTGACCTCTAGAACAACTCTTTGGGGGGAGGTTTAGGAGGAAGGGGCCTGACCAGGATGGCCCATGCTAGTCTGGTCTTGTCAGATTTCAGAAACTAAGCAGGGTCATCCCTGGTTAGTATTTGGATGAGGAAATCCAGGGTTGATACACAGAGGAAGGCAGTGTTGTGTCATTCTGGAACATCTCTTGAAAACCTTTAGAGGTTGCCATAAATTGGGAGAAAGGCACTTTACATACACATAAGGGGAAGGGACAAGGGAAAGAGATCTATTCTGTGAACTTCCTACATTCATAGTTTGTAGAATCTAACCCATCATCATCAGTGGTATCTCTTCCAAGTTTTTTGCTTATGTGTATGAGGGAAGCAAAGGTTCAAGCAGAAATTTGAAATATTCAGAGAAGTGCCTCTTATAATTCAAATAAAGAAATCAAGCCTTTTGTAGTAGACATAACTTACAGATGACCACATTGTAGTAGATGCATCTTCCAAGAAGATGAGATAAAAATCTCTCAATTGCTTCTAACTGGGAAAAGATTGGGAAAAAAATCTGTATCAGTTCCCAACATGTCTCTTAATCATTTGCGTTTTCAGACTTCAGTAATTTAAGTTACACATTTGAAAATCAGAGGTACTTTTGGTGATTTCTGCTTATTCTTATAAGGAATGTTATATTTAAAACATTGAGGAACCTACACTTCAGCTCAACAGAAAGAACATAGGTATTTCATACTGAGCTTCAGATCATTTTAAAAATGGCCGAATGCTAAGATGGTGCTAAATAATTTGTAATTGTCAGCAGTAAGGCATGTATACTCTGCTTCCAGAAGTCTAGCAAAATCTCTTCAAAGAGAAGTCTGCAGGAGATCTTAGAAATGCACCATTTATTTTCAAAGCCTGCTTTGGACTTGTTTGTTAGAGATATTCCAGACCAAATGGCAAACCTCTGTTAAGTATTAAGTAAACAGAACCAGTGCCTATGATGGAAAATGGGATTACTGCAGTAAAAGGCAATAGCCCAAATTACCTCCATTTGGCCTCTAGAAATCCTCAGTCACTCCTGGCGGAGAGATAAACTGGAGTGGAAAGTGCGTCAGGTTGCAACTGACTTATGGTGACCCCATAAGCCTTTCAAGGTAAGAGACTTGCAAAGGTGGGTTGCCACTGGCTGCCTTTGCAGACTTCCTTGGTGGTCTCTCAGGCAAGGACTAATTAGGGCCAGCTGGGCTTAGCTTCCCAGATCTGCTGAAATCAGGCCAGCCCAAGCTATCAGGTCAGCATGGGAAAATAAACCTTATTCCTTTATAAAAGTGCCCTCCTAAACATTTCTGTTTTACACCTTCTATGAAACTATAGAAATATGAAAGTTTGCCACACCTCCTCTAACAGGCCAGGGCACAAGTTGGGGCTCACCATAAATAATAAGTGTGAATGGACAGTTGCTGATGTAATCAATTTACATGATGGTACTTTCAAAAGGATATGATGGGAAGAAGCCTTAAAACTTTTTTTTTTTGAGGGAGGCATGCTTTGGGCCCTTGCATGCCTTACAATTCACTTCCCAGTAGGGGGCTCTAAGCAAATATTTTCATTGGTCCATGCACCATGACTACCACCTTATTTTGGCCTCATTTTCTTTACAGCTTCCTTCCTTGTACAGGAGTGTGATATACGAACCATTAACAGCATGATATGTATGGTATTAATTATTTAGCAAGTCCTTCTAAGTTAATATTACACGCCTTGCATTCTCAAAAAGATGGTTCCTAAGGAAAGATATAGATGTAAGAAATTTAAAAACTACTGGATGACATTTCAGGCTACAAATAAAAGATTTTTGAATGATTCCGGTTTATTTGGTTATTCCTTTGCTTCACTGTGAGCAAGCCTTTTAAATCATTCTTCCCCTTGAAAAACAAAGTAATGCTCATGATTGCAGACTTTGAAAGTAAGAAAAATAATAGAGATGGCAAATCTTTCAAATAGAGTTTTAAATAGTGAACTGGTCTTAAATGTTTCAGATCTGCAAAGAGTTGAAATTCTGCTCACATTCTTCAACCTTATAAAATTGAATTATAGACATTAACAATATCACCTGAGAAGTGAGTATACGGTCTGATATTGAATATTGGCCTGTGGTATAAAAGAAAGAGCAAGCACCAAAGATTACAAAATTTCTGCCTACTACAGGAAAAATGTGATAAATGTTTGTGCTGTGGCTAGCATTGTCTGCAGGGGGAAAGTGGCAGATGGTCGTGTTAGTGCTCAAAGAACAATGGTGAATATTCACCCTTTGTGCAGCTTGTTCTTTTAGAATTCATGATGATAAAAGAGAGTGTTCTAGTAATTAAACAGACTACACGAACTGCACTGGAGACAGCTGAATGCTTAGAACATTTCATTGATTCTTTTAGTGAAAGATTGTAAATATTAAATTATCTGCTTAATTGAAATAGTACAAAGTATCAATTTTGTTATCATTTTACAACTTTTAGGCGTTTAAGATAACATTAAGGTAGATTGTGGCAATCATCCCCCAAAGTCCTGCCTCCCCTTCACGGCTTTGATCCAATCCTTGTGATCATAGCCTTACACAAATCTAAATGATTCTCAGCCAATCAGAGGCCTTGGAATTCCATTGAATGGCAGGGATGACCAAGAGAGTTATATGAAGCCAGCCCCATGCTGAGATTGTAGGAAGAGTCTGCTTCCCCCGAAATAACTGATCCTTGGGCTGTCTTCACAGAATCACAGATGTCACATGGTATCACTTAACTCTACTCTCATTATATCAGTCCAAATATGCAGTATGCCAATTCTTTGCTAGAAAAGCCAATCAGTCCTATGGGTTCAATTGTTGTTTACAAAAACACTAGGGCAATAAAAATACATTTTTATTGGAACCGTGATGCTGCTTATTAATTTACTTTCTCCTTATATCTATACTCTTATGATCCCTGTTCCCTGAGGAAGTATGCATGCACACATAAGCTCATACCTTGAATAAATATTTGTTGGTCTTAAAGGTGCCATTGGACTCAAATTTTGTTGTAAAAGGCAGCTGCTACCCAACACAGGCAGCAGTCTGAAAGAGCCTCTTGTGACTCAGAGTGGTAAGGCAGCAGTCTGAAAGCTCTGCCCATGAGGCTGGGAGTTCAATCCCAGTAGCCGGCTCAAGGTTGACTCAGCCTTCCATCCTTCCGAGGTCGGTAAAATGAGTACCCAGCTTGCTGGGGGGTAAATGTTATGACTGGGGAAGGCACTGGCAAACCACCCCGTATTGAGTCTGCCATGAAAACGTTAGAGGGCGTCACCTCAAGATTCAGACATGATCCTGTGCTTGCACAGAGGATACCTTTACCTTTACCCAACACAGGCAAGAAGAGAGGTAATTAGCCCTCTTTCAGGCAAGTTTGTATCTGCTAAATAAGGAGCTAGATTTATTGAGAATAAAATTTCCATGATGTCAATAATCAAACTCCTAACTCAGCCTTCCAAAGGACTCTTTCTTCTAGATCTGCAAAGTTACAGGGAGGAGAATAAAAGGAGATGTTCACAGCCCTCAAAGCCTCAGCTGGACAAATATACAAAGTGATGGTTACAAAAACATGAAAGGCTGTTCTCCTAACACCCTCATTATTCTAGACATGAAAGATGATCATCCATCCCCCGAACCTTCTCCCTATGACAGCAACTAGAAATGTAAATGTTATGCGCATTTTGAAGCCATGCAGGAAAAATATGTTGTTTTATTCTTGGGATGGAGGAAGGGAGGACCAGAATTTTTTAGAAAAACTGAAATATATGCATACTTACTTTCTTATCAAACCATTTTTATTATTTTAAGAACATATCATGCATAATTCACAACCTTGTTAGCATATAAATTCATACTATTTGTCATATTTATGGAAGTTGAAAATAAACTAAAGAAGATATATCATGTGGACTTGGAAGCAGTCTTCATGCATTAAGGATAACCAGGTGGTGTGGATATTGAGCTAAACTTGACCCCATCAAAGAAGTTGATGTTTACAATCTCATACAGGCAATTCCATATGTCCCAAGCACACAGGCTCAAAGACTTAATTAAGGGCAGTGATTCTTGCTGATTTCTCTGGATTCATTTTCACTCCATTTGAAGTTTCTGAGATTCCACTGATCCCCCCCACCACGGTAGTGAATTAGAGGCTCTGTGGGCTGTAGCAGGAGGGGGATCATCCTCATTAAATTTACACCATAATGACTATTATCTAATCCTACAGATTGTGTAAAAGTATGAATATTACACGGTTTTCAGAAAGCATCTGGGATAGTAAAACTTTGTATTAAGGAACACTTTTATAGGGATAAGCAATAAACAAGTGACACACCCCTATTTAGTGTCAATATCAAGGATAAGGGGCTTCAAATAAATAAGCTTTTAGAAGCATGCCAAGCATCACATTTAAACTGAGGCTTAACATTAGACAATGAAGTCCCACAGAGGCTTCAATAGAACTTGAGATATATCTACTTATTGCTGCTGTTTGACAGAATCTTCAGTCAGGCTCATTAGTCTGTGCCCCCTCCTTTCCTGTCGTCATATTACACACAAAACACTATTTCTAAAGTGAAGAGTTAATCAGGAATGCTTTCAGTTGTTGTTAGGTGCGAAGTCGTGTCCGACCCATTGCGACCCCATGGACAATGATCCTCCAGGCCTTCCTGATCCTCCAGGCCTTCCTGTCATCTACCATTCCCCAGAATCCATTTAAGTTTGCACCTACTGTTTCAGTTATTCCATCCAGCCACCTCATTCTCTGTCGTCCCCTTCTTCTTTTACCCTCAAACGCTCCCAGCATTAGGCTCTTCTCCAGGGAGTCCTTCCTTCTCATGAGGTGGCCAAAGTATTTGAGTTTCATCTTCAGGATCTGGCCTTCTAAGGAGCAGCCAGGGCTGATCTCCTCTAGGACTGAATAGTTTGTTTGCCTTGCAGTCCAAGGGACTCACAAGAGTCTTCTCCAGCACCAGAGTTCAAAAGCCTCAATTCTTTGACGCTCGGCCTTCCTTACGGTTCAACTTTCACAGCCATACATTGCAACTGGGAATACCATAGCCTTGACTAGATGGGCTTTTTTGGCAGGGTGATGTCTCTGCTTTTTAGAATGCTGTCTAGATTTGCCATAGCTTTCCTCCCTAGGAGCAAGAATCTTTTAATGTCTCTGCTGCAGTCCCCATCTGCAGTGATCTTGGAGCCCAGGAAAATAAAATCTGCCACTACCTCCATTTCTCCCCCATCTATTTGCCAGGAATTGAGAGGGCTGGATGCCATGATCTTAGTTTTCTTGATGTTGAGTTTCAAGCCAACTTTTGCACTCTCCTCCTCTACCCACATCAAGAGGCTCTTTAGTTCCTCTTCGCTTTCTGCCATTAGAGTGGTATCATCTGAGTATCTGGTTGTTGATATTTCTCCCTGCAATCTTGATCCCAATTTGTGACTCCGCCTTTCTCATGATGTGCTCCGCATAAAGTTAAATAGGCAACAGTATATAGCCTTGCCGAACTCCTTTCTCAATTTTGAACCAATCACGGTTCTCACTGTTGCTTCTTGACCTGCATATAGGTTTCTCAAGAGACAGATAAGATGCTCTGGTATTCCCATCTCTTTAAGAAGTTGCCACAATTTGTTGTATTCCACACAATCAATAGTCAATGAAACAGAAGTAGATGTTTTTCTGGAACTCTCTAGCTTTCTCCATGATCCAGCGTGTGTTGGCTGGATGCTTTCAGTACAAAGCATATTATTCAGAGTACAACTGTGAGTTCTGTATGCGAGTCTGCCTGGCCAAGTTCAGCAACAATGAATGGCATGAGTCAAGCACTCTGTTGCTCACTGGGCCCTTTTAGTTTCATTCAAAACAAACTAACAAATCACACTTTCTTTCATCAGTGTTTGAGACAAACAAGTATTACTCATGGTTAATGAAAAGATGAATTACTAGAGTCCGCAACTGCTAATAAAAACTGACTGCGAACTAAGATTGTTACTTTCACGCTCGGTGACAAATTTCATGAACCAGAGGCTGCTTTGAGCTACCCTGACAAGCTTATCATATTTAGAACCACCCTGTGATAGTTTATAATACTTAAGAAGCATACCAGGCCAACCTGATTTCATAGCAGAGGGTATTTATGGCTGCCATCACAATCCTCCTTTCTTTACATTCAAGAAGCAATCCCCAAGTATACAAAAACACATAGGTATTATACTTTTCTACATTATTCTGTATTGGAGTAGCCCAACTGTAGCTCTCCAGATGTTCATGGGCTATAATTCCCATGAACACCTACCAATTAGTTATGCTGGCAGGGGCTCATGGGAATTGAAGTCCATGAACATTTAGAGAGCCACAGTATGGCCACCCCTTCATACTTTTCTTACCACATACTTGGATGGGAGAGCACCAAGTAAGTTCAAGATAGCTACACAGAGGGAGGCAATGATAAACCATCTCTGAATGTCTCTTGCCTTGGAAACTCTACCAGGTTGCCATGTCAGCTGCAACTTGATGGCTCTTTCCACCACAGCCACAATTGCTTTTTAGCTCACTGTTCATCTCTGTTACAACAAATGTACAGTATATAGGTGCAGAATATGGTTGCCTGATTTGGACATAAATCTGGACAATCTAAGCAGCAAAGAACTGTCAAAATGGAGGAGAGGAGAATGATGTAAGCCATTTTGGGTCCCCACTGGGGTCAAAAGTAGACTTTAACTGAACATAACACACAGTCTTAATGGAGTCTGGTAGTCTCTTTCGGAGAAATGTAGAGTTTACTTGAGGGTGTAAATGTTCAAAAGAAAGAAATGTTAACATGGCTTCTCTCTTGAAATCTCAAATCTAGTTATATTTAATAGTTATAGTTCTTTAGTACCATTATAAATGGATTAATGCTCAGTAAAGGGATTATTTGTATTGCTTTATAACTTCTCTCAGTTGTTTATTATTACAGATGCCAGCTTTTAAACTGGTCCCTCTAGCTGTCCCATTAATATCAGCTTGATCTGCAGCAAACAGCATTCCACAAACAGCATTCAACTGCCTCTTTCCACACATTAAACCTCTATTATGAAAGCCTGTATTGAAAAAGAAAGAGAAGCATTTTTATTTTTTAAACGGGGCATATTGGCAAGGCTTCAAATATTCTGTCTAACTGTGGGTAGTGTTCTCTAATAATAGGAACCTACTGTAGAAGAGTATACAGTGGAGCCTTAGGTCCTTGATTTTCAGGGATAAAAATGTGAAGTTGTTCTTCTGGCCTTAATGATTGTTTATGCAAGACCCATATTGTCTATATATGTCTTGGATTTACCAACTACATTCAGCTGTATTTCTCACTCCAGGAATCACGAGATAATATACAGAGAAAGCGGCCACACATACTCATTCTCTCTCAACGTAACTAATTTGCAGTGTCCAATGGATGAGAAGAGCTCCTTGTAGGAAGAGTTGGATAAAGAAAATGCAGTAGATAAGCCCAAGTAACTCCGGTACTGCTACAACTGTGATTCTTGCTACACCAAGGTAGTAGATATCACCCTCAAAATCAGCTGTTTTGTTCAAGGGAACTGATCTCTGTTGTTTGGAGATCAGTTAATTCTGAGAGATACAACTCAGGTGAGGCTGAAACAGGTAAACCTCTTTCCCCATACAGAATTGCCCCACTCCAAATCAGAACCTCATGTAGCAGCTGTTTTTAATTTTAAAATCCTGGGAAGTATCCAGTCAAGTGCTGCATCTTGTCTTGAGTCATTTAAGTAGGTCATTAATGAAAAGTGGGAAAAGTGTATTTTTTTTACATTATCTTTGGTTTCAACACTGCTTTGAAATTTCTTTTAAAAACTGTGGCAACTTTTTCAAACTACATACATGTTTGGTGCTTCAAGTTTCTGTAAATAGCTATGTTAATGTCTCTCTATATCAGTCTCTTTTTGGGGGGTGGGGAGGGAGGGAGGCTGTGTTATACTGAATCTAAGATGAATGCTCCAATTTTGCACCAGATAAAAATGAATTTAAAAGTTTAATTCTTTATCCTTTTTGCAAATCGTCTGTAGACAGCAGATTCATTGTTTTGCTTGCTTTGTTCCACAGATTGTTCTGCTGTGAAGAACAAAGAGAACTTAGTCTACTCCCTCCATAAAGAGTGGGAGATTTCTGACTAAAAGAGACTTCTAAAAATGTGGAAGGTGAAGACCCCTTCTTATTTTATCCTCTTATAAACTTTTGTAACTCCCTCTTCAGATGTGCCTCCCTTGTTTCTGGCATGTGTTTTTCTTAGATATTATACACATCATTTTAAACATTTCAAATAATCTTATCCATTTGGTGCCTCTATATAATTGTGAAACAGCCTTGGGGGACGAACGGTCCGGCCTCTCCAGGGTCAATCAGGGTGCAGCCAGCTGCACCCTGATTAGCCCTGCCCCTACAACTCCCACCCTCCCTCACTGAGCCTTCACCCCTTGCCTCACAGACGTGCCTGGCTGTTAGAGCCAGGTACGTCTGTGACTCCGCCGCTCCACTTGCAGGGCCCTAGATAAGAGGACCGGCAGTGGAGGGGGGGTGAGGGACAGGGACGCTCCCGGTGGCCTGGAAAGCACACCTGGGGCCTCACAGAACTGCTGGATGTGCTTTCCAGGCTGCCGGGGAGCGCTAAGGACGTGGGGGGGGGGAGATGGAGCACTTCCCGGCAGCCTAAAAAGCACGCCCGGTGCCTTGCAGAGCTGCCGGGTATGCTTTCTAGGCCTCTAAGAAGTGCTCGAGGGTGGAGTGCTTCCCTGCGGCCCGGAAAGTACACCCAGGGCCTCGCAGACATGCCGGCTGTTCTTGCCAGGCCTCTGGGAAGTGCTCCCACCCACCCCCCGCGTCCTCAGTGCTTCCCAGCAGCCTGGAAAGCAGCCAGGTAGCTGAGGGGAAGGACCCTTTAAAAGCCCGTTCTTATGAACAGGCTTTGAAGCTAGTAATATAATAATTGTATTTTGTATGCCATCCTTCTCTGACCAGTTCAAGGTGGCTCATGAGTTTAAAAACAATCCAATAATGTATAATAAATAATATCGATCAGGCAAAATAGGTATTAAAAGCAATTTAAAAGCCTCCTTTTCACACTTATGAGGGCATATGAGATGGTGGTTAGGGTGGCTGAACATGTATTTTATGCTCTCGGCTGGCCCACTTGTTTAGGGCAGTTCGATCTTTGACTGCCCTTGAGGAAGGGTGCCAAAATCGTAGTCAATTGGCTCTTGGCTGTCAGGTATTACCGAGCATTTTCGCAGACAAAGTCTTGTTGCTTCGCTGGGACCTTCCTGCCACCTTTAATACAGAAAGGGAACTAGAGGCCTGTTGGCTGCTGGGGGGATACATTTGATGGCTTTAGAGGGCTCTTAGGAACCGAAGTGGATGAGTTGCTCACTTGATCCCTGCCACCTTGATCTCCTTGATCCCTGTCCCTATTGGTTACTCAAAACCAGATAGGAGGTCCCCTGGGAGAGATTGTTAACCTCTCCCTGTCTATAGGAGGGAGGTGCTAAAGGAGGCAATGATTCACCCTTTGCTGAAAATAAATCACTGGACCCACAGGACTCAGCCAGCTACCGCCCGGTTCTGCATCTTGAGTTCCTGAAAAAACGTGGTTGAAGGGGCCGTGGTGAACCAGCTCCTGGCACACTTGGACGAAACTTTAGTGCTCAATCCATATCAGTCTGGCTTTCATCCTAGCCACGGGGTGAAGATGGTGTTGGTTGCTTTGGTGGACTAGTGTCTGTCAACATTGTTTGATGGTCACTACCTGGAACCCTTTTTGGGTGGGAAAGAGGCCTAGAAATGTTTTAAATAAATAAAAAGCATTTGACTATTGAAATTATAAACTCATTGTATTTCTGGTTTGAGAAAAATATTTAGTTGTCCATTAGTGAGCCCATTTTCAGTGAAGAAGGAAAAGCTTATTCTAAGGAAGACGGAAGAGAAGAAAATAAATGTTGGTCATGTTGTACATAATCCCCCCCCATAATTTGCTTAGAAACTATGTAATAATAGTGCATTGTTACTAAGCTGTATCAGAAGAAGAAGCTGGAGCCAACAAAGAAACAATATGAATAGAACAGAACATCTGGAAAAGATGTTTAAAGTCCAGACAGTGTAGTTTTGAAAAAATAAACTTTATAAAATAATTGTAGCTTTTGCTTTGTTTTTAAATACATTGGTATTGTGATGAGCAGATTTTAATAACATTGCATTTGTCACTCAGTGTCCTAAATACATAAAATAATTGTCTACAGCTACGAACTTATCACACTTACCCAGAAGGAATCCCTAGGGAACCCAGTGTGAGTTGCTTCCAAGTCAACAGTCAGGGGCACAGCTGCAAAAGATGTTGGCTTGTATTCTAAGATCTGTAAAAGGATTCTTTTGCTGCTTTCCTTTCCCACTGTAGCCCATGGAGTCCCCTGAAAAGTCTCCCCTAAGTCAGAGGGTTGTGAGATAATTTGAGAAGAGAATGAGGCAGTGAAGCTGCCTCTGGAGCTTGTATGTTCATACAAGAACTCAACAAAGAATAGGGGAAACAGAGGTTTTCAGTTTGTTCCTTTTTGGCTCTGCCTGATGCTGCTGCATTCTATGAAGGGTCGGGTCTCCCAACCAGTGGGAAATAGAACATGGCTATGTTTGAAGTTCTTGGGCATCGCTTTTATTTTAAAATGTAGTCTGACAACTCGAGAGTTTTACTACAAGATCTAATCTGTTTGCTTCTTGTTTTAGGCTTTGCTTACTATCCCTGTAGGAAGTTTTGTTGCTTTTGTATTTAAGTAATCAGTGCTACAGTCATTGACATGTTAAGACAGAGGGCATTTTCCGCACCTCGGGAAAAAATAGCGTTACGTCAGCTAAATGGCATAGCGCTGAATATAATCACACCTCCCGGCCATTCCGCAACTTTTTGCTGTCTCACTGTTGTCTGCTACCTTTTTGCGCTTCTTATGTACTACGAGTGCTGCTGGAAATGGTGTAAGAGACCAGCACGCTTTATACGCGACTCTTCCGCCTGTCAATCAAGAAGAGGCATGCTCTGAGTCGTAACTTTTTTTTTGGGGGGGGGGGATTTCTGGCATCGCCTGTTTGCCTGTTCGTTGCTCCATGCTGAAAGAGAAAGAGAGAGTGTGGAATGGATGGAGAAAGAAAAGGAGACTCTCCCCTGGCCCCCCCTGTCAGGGTGTGCGGAGGATCACCTCAAGGCAACCTTGGGCTCCCCAAATTGCACAGGCATCTCTGTGGCCATGGGATACTGGGGGCCCCCCAAACACCACGCACTGCCAGCATGTGCAGGCCAAACACCACGCACTGCCAGCATGTGCAGGCCAAACACCATGCACTGCCAGCATGTGCAGGCCTGTCATGCACTGGGGTTGCTCTCAGAAGCCCCAACAATGCAGTATTTTTGGAGCCTTCCTGGACCCAGATGGGCAGCATATAGGTCTGCACAAGCCATGGTGGGGCTGTTTGGGCTGAGAAGTGGACGTTTGGGGGGCTTCCTGGGCACTCCAATGCCGGGTTGCCCACCCAGTTGCCTCTCCATGCTGATGTGGGCCCTGTCCTGGCCTCTTGCCCTCATCCCCAGGAACATGGGAGGGCAGCCTTAGAGGCCACACTGACCTCCCTGTGGCTGGCCTGCAGCCTAGCCTCTCTCTTACTCCCCCTGAGCCACCCAAACTCAGCTGGCTTACCTATGGGAGGTGGGCCAGTAGAGCGGCGGGCTCTCTTGAGCGGGAAGCCTTAGAGGCTGCACTGGGCTCCCTGGTGGAAGGAGAAAGAGGGGGCTATTTGGGGCGAAGCAGAGCCTACCTGATTTGCCCTCCATGGTCGAGTGATACTAGTGAGGATCATGTGTCATCCTTTGGATTTTATTGTTTATTATATTATAAAGAAGATAAGAGGTAAGTTTATAATTAGTGAGCTTTCCTTCTACCAGTGGCAATGGAAAGGCCTTATGATAGCTGACTCACAATGATAGCCTTTTCTCACATCTGGGGCATGATATTTGCAGTTATTGCAAGCAAAATATGTTCATGCAAATTAGCCTTAAATCACCATAATCCCTGGATCCCGCCTTCATGTAGCACCAAAGTTAATTTCAGTTTAAACAGCCTTGTTAAATAAAGATTAATTACTTGGTGCGGTAAAATTACTATAGAACAATAAACCAAAAGCCCTTGCCTGCAGGTATGCAATTTAACAATAAAATGGTTGATTAAAGACAGTATGCTGGCCTCATAACACAACCCTTTCCCCCCATTTTCCACTGTCTGCAACTGTTTTCTGAATAAAGAAAGCTAAAGTGTGTTCTTTCTAGTCTGGATGGAGCAGGATAAAACCACTGACACTGCCTATATCGTCAACATATGTGACCTTCTACAATGAGTTCTTCATACATTCAAGTATATCTAGTTGTTGTAGTATATGTACAGTATTTGCTGGCATATAAGTCTACTTTTCCCCCCTGAAAAACTTGCCTCCAAGTGGGGGGGGGGAGGTTGTCGTATACGCCGGGTGCACTTCAGTTGGGATAGACATAGCTGCCCATAGTGGCCTCCTGATGCCCGCCCACCTCATTCTACATACCATCCAGTATCGCACGGCATCCAGTGCAGCAGTTCATCAGTGAGGCTGGGCGAGCATCAGCAGTGAGACGGGTGCCAGCCTTTTCGGCGTGACCGGCCCGTTCTGCTCGGCGGGAAGCAGCGGCACTCTGTCTACGCAGAGCTCGCACATGCGCACTTGCACATTAGTGCCGATCACAGGGAGATGCAGGGGCGGGCCTGAGGCGCTGCAGTTGCGCTGTGGCCGTACAATTGTGACAATGACAGGTACTGTACTGTAATGTAATAAACTCTATATTTTGAGTGGAAATGTTGGGGGTCGTCTTATACACCCAGTCGTCTTATACGCCGGCAAATACGTATCCCAAAGATAGTTGGGAAAGCTGAAAATTCAGAGTGCCTGATAGTGGGAAGGCTGTATGTGGATACCTAGCATTCATTGCAGATGTAAGGCTTGAATCTGTGATGAGGGGGGGGGGGTGAATCTCTACTGCCCAATTAACATGCTAGTTGGACAAGAGAGGATGGATGAGGAGGGTGGAGTTGGGGCGGTGAGGAATTGCCAAGGAGGACCAGTCTGGTGTACTTGACCCTGCACCAGTAGAACAGGTGAGTGTTGGTTGACCTGGGGAGTGGCCCCAAATGAGGAAGCCAATGTATTGGAAAGATGGTCCCAGCAATGCTGATATTTCACTGGTATTCAGTGGGGTGGAGTTTATAAAGAGCCTGGGTGTATAGCATGGTATCATTGGAGTAAGTTGGAGAGTGAAAGAGGAGCAACGGGAAAAGATGCCTGGCTCAGATGTGTTACTTTGTGATGTCTCAGTTCCACAGGATCTGCAAAACGGAGCTCTTCCGCCAGGTCTTTGGTTGAGGCCAGTTTCAAGGACAACTGGGGCCCCTCCTTCAGCCAACACTATGTCATTCTGCGAATCCCATACCTGTGATGAATGTCTGTAGATTGGGGAGAATTGGGGATTATACTGCCATTTTATGGGTTTTAATGGATTTTAAGGGATTTATGATTGATTTTATGGGTTTTTTAATCTGTTGTGTAACCCGCCACGAATCCATGGAGACTGGCGGGATATAAATCAAAGCAAGCAAGCAAGCAATAAATAAATTTAAATACAACTCCCCCCCTTTTATTAGTTTTTCACCTGTCCTGTCCTTTTGGGGGGAGGCAATTTTATGCATACCCTTCCCCCCCCCCCCCCAGGAGCTCAGGGTAGCATATTTACATGAGCACATGAAGCTGCCTTCTGCCAGATGAAGTCCAGCATTGTCTATTCCAGGGGTAGTCAAACTGCGGACCTCCAGATGTCCATGGACTACAATTCCCAGGGAATTGTAGTCCATGGACATCTGGAGGGCCGCAGTTTGACTACCCCTGGTCTATTCAGTCAGAGGTCTTTCCTATCACCAGCTACCTGATCCTTTTAACTGGGAAGGCTGGAAATTGAACATGGGATGTCCTGCATTCCAAAGAGATGTTGTGCCACTGAGCCTCAGTCTTTTCCCATAGCTTTCTCTCCTACATTTTCTAACTAAACATAGTTATATATTTAGAATAGTCTTATAAGAATTGTGAGGCTCTTGCGTTTTGTACAGTATTAGTTTATATTTAAATTGCTTTATATCCATAAGCTTACAAGTGACAGAGTTGAAAGCATCTTTTCACGTAGCCATCTTTTCATGTAGGCAAGGTGCAATTTCTCCACCGCTCACGGATTCAAAGCCATCCCCAGGCATCTTGTGCTTTGTTTTCGATGCATGTAGCCAAATTCTCTGAGGACTAACTGTATAATGGAGAAGCCAGGATGTATTAAAAAACAATTACTCATTAGACCTCCACACAGTTAAGCTCACTTGTCTCATTGATTTTTCATTGTATATGTGAATATAATTATGTGCAAGATCACTTAAATATGCTTCCTTTTAGTTTAATAATTTATCCATACGGCACCACTATTGCAGCTTGCTGTATTTTTTTTCTAGCTACAAACTCATAAATAGCCATTCTTGCTAAATACGGTTTAACAAAAACAAATCCTTGAACTTTCTTTGCTCTTTCTATTCCTGTGCATACAGAGGGAAGGTTTATCAGAAAACCCATTCTTAAAATTAAAACAGGAAAGAAATGGAAATCCCATTAGCATTGTGCTGATCCAGGAAAATTGCACATATCCTTTTTGCTGAATACCCTTATGTGTTTGTTTTGCAAAACTGGAGTTTGTCACTGAACTTAAAAGTTGTTTATACTAGGTCAAACACTTAAGCTAAGGAAGTGTGCTGTCTCACTCGTATGTGTATAATTTTTTTATCTCTCTGAGGAATTTAGTACTATAGTTAAATGGTGCTAATTTTATCTAATAAAATTGCTCAGTAGCATAGAGAAGATGAAAAGGAACCTCCCACCCCCCATTTCTTCATTGACTGTCATGATATGGAAGTTTTTTTGTGGGTAGGTTACTTATCCTAATCAAAGCTGAAAATTACTTATTTGCTATTATTTTCTAATTGCTGTGATATCTTGTATTAGATAGAAAAATTGTCATTCACACAGAAATCTATTTCTTAATTTAGTATCTTTGGTTAAAATGTTTTCCACTGTTGAAACAAGTGTGGCATAGAAGGATGGACAAGGCATGGGTGTCCTTTAAGAATTCAAAGTTCAGCTGGCTTCTCTAAAAGCAAAGGGTTTGGCCAGAAGGGTATCAGCTGGAGGGATGCTGGTTGTTGGGGGCAGCCCCATGCTGTCTGGGAAGGGTATGTTCCCAGATTGGAGAAGTGCAGCCACAAGAAAGGCGGGGACTGCAAGGTGACTCCACAGCTGTGGGCCCTAAGTTGGGGGAGGGCTTAAGGGCAGATGTGGAGAGCAGTCGGGCAACACAGGGTATGGGGAAGACAGCAGTGCAAGGTGTGAAGGCAGGATGGCAAGTGTGTGGACTTGCACTTGAGTAGGTGGCCAAGGAAAGGGGAGGGGCATAATGACCCTGGTGCTCGTGGCTAGAAGTGTATGAATAAAGCAGAGCTAACAAAGTGCAACTGTCTCCATGTGTGATAGGGAATATCAATAGCAGACCCTGGTCCTGCTTGTTGAGCCCTCCCCCCCCCAACAGGGTTGTAGGTGCCCCAAGTAGATGTGAAACAACCCTGAAGCAACCGTCAGTATAAATTATCAGTTCTGAAATCAATCAGTCATATAGAAGATTTTCCTATAATGTTAAGAAAACCATATTTTTGGGTTTGGCTCTCTACTGTGTTTAGAGTGGGCAACTGAGATTGCTTATATGTTAGTTGTATTGCTAAATACCAGAGTATGCAATTAACTATGCCTGGACCTAAAGGAACAAAATGCTGGAAGACCAAGAAAAGGTCACCGGTGCATTTTGTTGCTAAATAGCAACCATAGAGGCAGCTGTGTAGCATGGGGAGGGTAGAGGGGAAAGGGCCGTTAGAAGTCAGGCGTCAATTTCTGCAACAATGCTTTGTACTGTGCTCATGCCTGAAGTTGGATGCATAGGCTGTACTCTTGCAAATCACTTGTATGCATATACTAGTTTCTGAATACAGCTGCCTGAGGCAGTTTCTTCACTGCATTTTACATGTGATACTTAAGAACTAGGTTATGGATGTTGCCAATGGTGGGATGAACCTAGAACAATGGGCTGTTATACTCTGAACTAGACTGAGCAAACAATTCCTGGGTATTCTCTTGAGTGCAGGAAGCAGTGCCTTGAACCTGAGGGCAGTAGCACCTGGCAGTTGTACAACACAGGTGTCTTAATGGAATGATGCAGCCAGATGTGTTGCTGAAGTCTCAATATAGCATATCAGCTTGGACTTCCATTGTTTTTGTTATCAAAAAGAGGAAATAAGAATATTCCAGTATGGAATTACATTCCTTTATGAACTATGCAAAGCACTGATATTGATTCTGTTTTCCTCCTGGTTCTTCTACATTAGTTTTGTTGGCTTTTCTTAGGCTTTGATGTCAAAGTAATTCTGTAGCTCTCAGGTTCGTTCCCCCCCCCCTCAAAGTTAGGCATTCTATCTGTTCTGTATCTGTTCTGTTTGCCCCTCTGTACATGGAAGACAGATGTCCCCAGAGAGCAAAACAAATGGACTGACAGCATTGGTATTCACAATATTAGCAAGGCCAGTTGCTGATTCTGAAAACTGTAAATTGGCACAACTGAATATTATTGAGCAAACCTAAGTTCCATCAAATGATGAACCTTTTGACCATTTTAAAGGTATAACTAAATTTTCATAAGGCTGGCAGTAGTGAAGTAAATGCATATACTCCGAACAATTTGTTTTCAATTAAAGGTAGCCTTTTTTGTCTTGTCAACTTTGCTGATTCCTCCCACTTTCCCAATTTCTTTTGATCCTCAGACTTTCTTATCTTCAGACTTATCACATAGCTGCCCAGCACAGTTCTCAGGATGCACCAGCTGCAACAATAACTTCAAAAGGCCTGTTAAATCAGCTTAGGAAAAACATTCACGCACTCTGCTGTTTAACAGATTCAAGGACCAAACATGAATAACAAACTTAGTTTTTAAGGTTACCATTTGTTTGGGTTTCTTTTGGGGGAATCTGTGAAAAATCTCCATTATATTGTGTGCTAATCTACTGCTCATCCTCTACGTATATCCGTGGACCAGTAGCTTCTACTTCATTGTGTCTGAGGAAGTGTGCATATGCACAAAAGCTTATACCTTGAGTAAAACTCTGTTGGTCTTAAAGGCACCACCGGACTCACAATTTTGTTCTGCTGCTTCAGGTTGCAATAAGTTAGTTGTGATTGACAGCATTTTTCACCATCGTAGAACTAAACTATCACTCTTTTTTGTCCATGCAGTAACTTGATGCTCTTCAGTAGGGTTTTGCACTCGTGCGAGCACCGAAGCCCAAGGTGGCCAGCACCACGGCGCGGAGGGGAGGGGTCCCAGTGGCGCCCCTCCCCTCCGGGCTGTGCCGCTGGCCACCTCGGGCTTCGGTGCTTGTTGAAGCACGCTGGAGCACAAAACCCTACTCTTCAGTGCAGGTTGTGCTGACAGTCACCTTTAAACTGTAACTTGGTCTTCCTGTTAGTTTGAGGTGTTAAAGTTATAACTTCCAAGCTCAGCTTTGTCTATGATAGGGATATGTATTCAAATAACATATGGATAATTGGTATGAGCTGTTTGCAAAATGTCCCTTTGGCAAGGAAAATAACATTGTATGAATTCAGCCCAAAGCTCATTTATTTAAGGAGTTCCCTTATTCTGCTTAGAAAGTTAACGTCTGTGAATCATTTTGTGAAAATGTTGGATTGAGTTTCAGACTTCTGATCCCTGGTGGTACATTAAATCTTTCCTTGCATTGGCAAGGAAGAAAGGGGGATCCTTTGTTTAGCTAGACAAATGCGCAAACTGTTGAATGCCAGATGTTCTGTGAGAGACTCCAGACAAGACTTACTACAGAGTGGACAATGCCTTTGGGAGGATTATGCATACAGAGTTTTATTTAGTTTGTCAGTGTCATAGTGGCAGCTGGAAGGAAAGGTGACAAAGAATCAATTGAACGTGCTGCAGTGATGAGGGATTGCTGGTGAAATATGTTTAGATACTCTTTCTGAATGTACTGTGTTTTGTATTCACCAGCTGATCTAAAGCCCATTGGCTTTGAAACTGTTTTCTTATTAATTAGATAGGAACAATTTGTCTCCTTTTCTTCATAGAGAGAGAGAAGTTATTTCTGAAAATCACTGAACTGAGAAAAATCTCTCACACAGGTTGTTTTTTACTTGGATGAATTCCACATTTTCCCTGTCATTGTCTCAAAGAATGCAGTATGGCAGTAAAGCTTCTGCAAAAGAGATGTGCTTTCACCAGCCATTCCCTTCCACCTTTTCCAGCGTTTAGAGTTTATTCTTAATGGATGGATATGTAGATATATTACTATACTGACTAGGGCCCCGATCCGGATCAATTCGGCTCCCATTAAAGTCAATGGGGCTATTGACTTTAATGGGAATTCTGGTGTTCCCACCTTTCCTGGGGCCTGAGGGCGGGGTGAGGATTCCAGGTACAGCCTCCAAACTTTCAGGGTTTGGACGCTCTTCCCTGACCCCCCTAAGAATATCACAACACTTGGACCATGGAGTCTACATCCAGGGGTCCCAAACTAGGGCACCCTCATCTGTCCATTCTATCCAATGGTGAGTCCATCCCATTAGATAGAATGGAGCGGCTGGTGGCACCCTCTTTCAGAACTTCTGAATGTGAAGCCCTTGGTTTAATCATTGTGAAATTTGGAAGGGGGGGTCATGGAAGAGCCTCCCAGAGCTCCCCTGAAAGTTTGGAGGCTGTACCTGGAACCCCCCCCCCAAGGCCCCAGGAAAGGCGGGAATGCCGGAATTCTCATTAAAGTCAATGGCCCCATTGACTTTAATGGGCACCAAAGCCAAATTGGTCCAGATCAGGCCCCTGGCGCACAAGCGGTGGTGGAAAGCACTGCCAAGTCACAGCCAACTTATAATACCCCTGTAGGGTTTTCCAGGCAAGGGACATTCAGAGGTGGTTTGCCATTGTCTGAATTTACATAGCAACATTGGACTTCTTTGGTGGTTTCTTATCTAGAGCAGCCCTATTTAGCTGCTGAGAGCTAACAGTGTCCAGCAAGTGAGCTATCCAGGCCAGAAAACATGGCAATGTACCTACAAACAAACATAAAGCCTGCTGGAAGTGGGTGCCAGATGTAGCACCAGGAGTGGTCAAGGAGGTGTGGAAGTCTGGACTTTCTTGGCCACAGGAAAATCATGCACAAAGCAATACTGGGGAAAGCTGTAGTGGAGCTGAGGAAAAACTGGAACTACAGTAATACAATGAAATACAAAACAAAAAATGAAAGCTCTGTGGTTTAGTGGGATAGTATACAGTAGGGGCTCTATGCAGAGAGAACTGCATTCTATAAGAAGCTGGAGTTTAGATGTGGGAAAAACATATTTAGGGTGATACTTTAGCTCTGATGTGTTTTAGAGAATATTTTACTGGTTGACAGTGCATTCTTTTCCCTTGATTTGATTTGAATTTGATTTGGCTACAACATTAGCTGTAAGGTAAAGGTAAAGGTATCCCCTATGCAAGCACTGGGTCATGTCTGACCCTTGGGGTGACGCCCTCTAGCGTTTTCATGGCAGACTCAATACGGGGTGGTTTGCCAGTGCCTTCCCCAGTCATTACCGTTTACCCCCCAGCAAGCTGGGTACTCATTTTACTGACCTCGGAAGGATGGAAGGCTGAGTTGACCTTGAGGCGACTGCTGGGATTGAACTCCCAGCCTTATGGGCAAAGCTTTCAGACTGCATGTCTGCTGCCTTACCACTCTGCGCCACAAGAGGCTCTAACATTAGCTGTACAAAAAACAAAACCCAAAAAAATTAAAAAGAAAGAAAAAAAGTGTGTGGGGGGGGAGGTCTAGAGCAGGAATAAAAAAATAGTAACAGTTAGGACCTTCAAAGGTTGCATGTTTGCATTATTGTTAAAGTTATATTACTTCTATTGTACGCAATTTAAAAAACAATGTTAGGAATTAAAAAACATATATAGGCTATTGCAAACCAGTATGCTATGTGGAATATGCTTCACAGCATGGCATGGGGACATGTAGAGCCTCTTGGATAGGATGGCTGCTTTATTTTCTTAGGTCCTGCTGCTCAGGGAGGCATGCAGTTTACCTGTTCCTTCAGTGGCAGCTGTTTCAAGGTGTAAACCATAGACTAGTTACAAACCCTACAGAGTGGTGGCCTTCCCCTCGTTCTTGGAGCATAGCACACTGGGGAATAGTGCTTTGAAGAGCCACATGTAGCATGTCAAAGCCACATGTGCTAGTATCACTGATCTAATCACCACTGGTAACTATATGGATACAGGGCATTGTACCAAGAAGTGGATGCTTTTTGGAAGAGACCTTTTAAGGCTAAATTTGCATTCTGTTTTATTTCTGTTGTGAACATTTTCTCTCTCTGAAGCCCCGCCATTGGTAATTAATTTTTAAAAATGAAATCTTATAAATTTTGGCTTGATGACTAATTATGGTAATCTGAGTAATCTAAAACCAACTGTGACTGTCGGGGAGCCCTACCCTCATATCATTTGGCTTTCTGGCTCTTGCACTTTAGGGCACTGTTAACAGATGTTTGTGATTATAATCTTTGTGAAGAATTGTCAGAATAAAAATAACCTGGATCTACAAGGAGTTCCCAACAACACATGTTGAATTAAGTTTCAAACAATGTTCTCTTAATTGTTTACATGTGGATACAGACATAAGTTGAAGCCTGGTGGGAGGTGATTGGCTGCTTCAGGAGACTAGCTTAAAGTAAACATCTGCCTTTTTCCTTTGGCCTGCTCAGTGTCTTTAAAAAAGCAAAATAAAATGGCTTTTAGTTGATTCAATCTTTCTGGGAAAACACTGCCTAAATCACAATTGTGAAGACTGATGGGGGAGGGGGAGTAAGTTTTTACATAGAAAAATGCTGTTTAACTTTTAATTAAATGGTGGATATTTCTCCAAAGATAAGGTCATGGCAAGCATATCAATGACTTCTTATTTCCCCTTTACAGTATTACAGGTTCTACCAGCTTACTGTTTGCATGTAGTACATTAAAATGAGTGGACTCCTGAACTTTTCTGCTATTTCAAAAATTATACTGAACATTTGTGTGTGTGTGTTTGTCATAGTGTTTGAATATTAGTTGGAGCAAGGAGTGCTGGATTTTCATTTCTGCTTGCCATGAAGCTGGATTATGCTGGGCAAGCCATACTTTTTCTGACCAATCCATTCTAAGCCCCTGAAACATGCAGTCCTGAGCATCTTGAATGAGTAGAATGTATTGCACAAAAAATAATAATTCACCCATATCAGTAAATAGATGAGCAAATACAACAGCTATGCAGATGACCACCTTTCCAGTTTACCATGCAGGGAAACCTTTGTATGGCTTTATTTATTATTTCTTATATTTATACACTGCTGTTCTGGATCTGGCCGGCTCACAGCAGCTTACAACAGGTTTTAAAAAAAACTGGTTAAAAATATACACATAATAAAGCAAACAAAACCTAGGGGGAAAAACCTCCCAATCTCCCCCCCCCCCAGCTACCAACTGCTTACCCAGGAGGATGTAAATGGACATAATCAGAGAGTATCAGAGATAGGACCTGAGATCTCCCCTTAACCTGGCCTCAGCCAAAAGCCTGTCAGAAGGCCCTGCAGAACTGCATTAGTTTCAGCTGGGTCCATAGCTCATTTGGGAGCTGCCAGGGCCAGGCAAATTTCATGTGGGTTGGGGAGCACCAACCTATTAGAGCATAAAGCCCTACAGGGGGTATAGAAAGTTAGATGGTCCCTAGGATACAACAGAGCCTAAACTGCAAATGGCCTTAAAGGTCAAAAATAGAACCTTGAACCTGAGCCGGAATTCAACTGGCAACCAATGCAGCTGCATTTTGTACCTGCTATAGTTTCTGGGTCAGGGACAAGGGGAGAGCCGCCTAGTGCAAGTTACAGAAATCCAGTCTGGGGATGACCATCGTATGGATCACTGTGTTCCAGGGTCAGGAGGAGCTTGGCGTAGATGGTAGAACGCCAGCTGGGCTACCTTAGTGACCTGTGCCTCTATTAACAGGGAGGCTTCAAGAATCATGCTGCAAATGCTTAATGGAGGCCTCTGTAGTTGGGCAGGCAAGGTTGTAAGGTTTAATGTGGGGCATACTTGCATTTGAAAAATAATTTTGATGTACAATATCCAATAACACCCATTTTTCAGTCTCTGTGGGTTTGTTCTAAACTTGTACTTTTGTGAGTAGATCACACTGCTGCTTATGCAGGGAGGTTCCCATGGTTTCCACTGAATTTTTGCTTACGTTGCAGACATCCCCGCCCTCAGGATCGACTGGGCGGGGGTTGAGGCCATTGGTATTACATCCCATTATATTGCTGCTAGATCTTAATGCCTCTAACTGGCAGGATCTAAGGAGTAATGAATGCTTCATTAAACTTTGAGGTCATGATGACTGTCTTGAAAATGGTAGTTGTGAGGCTACTTCTGAAGATGTAATTACTGGACCTGAGTGATTGGATAATTATCATAATTCAGTGATGAATATCCTCTTTGAGAGCAAAGTACTCAAGCAAGAGGAGGGTGTGGGAACTCCAGGGGTTCTTGGATTATGTAGTTTGTGTGAATATTTTGGTCTGTTTTTTGTTTACTTAAAGCTGTTTGTCATAAGGAACTACCTTACATCCTTACAAGAAAAAGCTACATAAAGAACAATCAATGGACAACCCCTTTCTTAAGGATGTTGAACCTCTATGAGCAGAACCAGATCATTGTTGCTTCATCAGCATAAGACCTATTCACCTGCAAGGAACTTGTTGCTTTACTTGGATTTAATTTCATTGTATATATAAATAGGATGGCTGTGAACATCTTTTTTTAAAGCCAGATATCTATAAATTAATAGGTTTGATTCAGGTAACTGAGAGTTCTGCTCTTGGAGTGGGTCTTATTCTTCTTTTAACAGTTCCTCGTGTGCCCCTTCCAACCACAACTCCTGAACTTAGAAGACATGTAATGTACCACTGATTGTAATAGGAAGGAGTCAGCAGATGCTCTTGGACTTTTTCCCCACAGGTTATTTAATTTAAATTTGATGCTGTCAAGCATCTCCCCCCACCCCCGCCACTTGCTTCTCCACAGCATCCAGGTGCATTTGTGCACCTCCCAGGGGTTCCTCTGTTTTTCTCATTTTCTCAACCTGCTTTTCTGCAAAGTTTTGGGAAAGAGAGCAGAAAAACCAGGATGGCCTCAGTGTGGGTGGGAGAGTGGATTTTCCTGGTTCTGTCCACACTGCAGCTATTCCCCCTGCCTGCTCCTGCAGTGGCTGTTTCCTTTCCCCACCCTGGGAGAGCTTTTTTGTTTCTCTAATCTATGATTGAATATTGGGATTTTCCACAAGTGTTATTTCCAGCTGTTGTGTGCCTGTACTGTGTTCCCCACATTTTCTGCACCTATTTTGCTCCCTCTGCTGGTCACATTGATCTTTTATAATTGCTTGTAATTCCCCCTCCACCCCCAAGAAAAACAATGATGAAAGGTCAAAGTGACCACTAGAGAACCAAAAGGAAGATACAATACAGGCACATAACTGATGGACACAACTTATGTGGAAAAACCTATTGTTATAATGATGTGTGTTTCAAGTTCTTTGAAGCCCCACCTTCCATTTTAAAATAAGTTTGTTGTTGTTTTTGTTGCATGGATAGGAGGGGGAAAGCCTGCAGCAAATGTGACTAAATTCTAGACATAGCGTTTAAGAAGAAGAGTTGTTTTTTATACCTCACTTTTAACTACCCGAAGGAGTCTCCCTGAGGTAGGTCAGAGCTCTGAGGCTAGCCCAAGGTCACATGGCTGACTGCATGTGGAGGAGTGGGAAATCAAATGTTTTCCAGCTTAGAGGCTACACCACGCTAGCTCTTGGTTTTAAAATGTCATATTCTGTTGCTGATTTAAAAACAAAACCAAACTGAAAAGTCCTGGTGGCCTTTGTGTGTGTGGGAGGCGTGGCCCGGTTGAGGGACTGAGGCAGGAACCTGCCATGTGGAAGCTCTGTTGCTGCTACTGTGCTGTGTGTTGGCAGTCATAGTAAAAGGTAAAGGTAAAGGTATCCCCTGTGCAAGCACCGAGTCATGTCTGACCCTTGGGGTGACGCCCTCTAACGTTTTCATGGCAGACTCAATACGGGGTGGTTTGCCAGTGCCTTCCCCAGTCATGACCGTTTACCCCCCAGCAAGCTGGGTACTCATTTTACCGACCTCGGAAGGATGGAAGGCTGAGTCAACCTTGAGCCGGCTGCTGGGATTGAACTCCCAGCCTTATGGGCAAAGCTTTCAGACGGCTGCCTTACCACTCTGCGCCATAAGAGGCTCTTGGCAGTCATAGTAGCAATGGGGAAATCACACAAGTTTATACCTGTATGGAAAACACCCTATGGCCAAACTGTGTCTTTCCAGATGTCCACGAACTATAATTCCCCTGAGCCTCTGCCAAGACATGATGGCAGGGACTCATGGGAACTGTAGTCCATGGACATCTAGAGAGCCACAGTTTGGCCACTCTTGCCCTATAGAAACAGAAATGTCCTTCTACTCCGAACAGAGCTTTGGATCCAATCAGTGTATGCATACTTCAGAGCAGGCTTTCATAGCCTGTGAATATCCAGCCCTATACTGCGGTTTTCAAATGCTTGATAATCAGCTGATATTTACATTTCCAGGTAGGCCAGAAACTAAATTGAGATCTCCGTGGTTCATGGACTACATTCAGCTTGCTGATTCACTAACTGTGCAACCTAGGATTGCTGTCTGACCATCAGTGGTGGATAGGAGTGACTTTATTGGGAGCTGGAAATAAATACCATGTGCCTACATCGTCCAGAAGTAATTGCTCCTGCTTTCTGATAGCCCTGAAGTGGGAGAGGGACTCCAAACTAGGGGGTCCCCCACCCCAACCTGGGGACTGGCACCCCTAGTGCAACCTAGGTGAAGTAAGCTTTATGACTAACTAATATATTTAGAGATCATTTGTAGCTCAAAGACTTTCTGATTTTCACACAAAGGACACAGAAAATTTAGGGTCGCCAACCTCCAGGTAGGACCTAGAGAAGTCCTGGAATTACAGCTGTTCTTCAGAATTCAGAGATTAGTTCCCCTGGTGAAAATGTCAGATTTGGAAGAATTATACTCAACAAAGGTCCATTCCCAAACCCTGCTTTCCCCAGCCTCCACGCCCAAGGGGTTCCCCACTGACTGAGCAATAATATCAGGGCTCTTTCTGCCTTACCTATGTTACAGGGTGTCTGTTGTGGGGAGAGGAAAGGGAAGGTGATCGTAAGCCACTTTGAGACTCTTTTGGGTAAAGCAGCATATAAGAAAACTCCTTCTCCTCCTCCTCTTCCAAATTTCCAGGAATTTCCCAATTTGGTAACCCTATTGGGAGTAGCTAGTTGAAAGTATTCTGGAAGCTGTACTTTTCATTTTCTTCTTACATAAAGAATGAAAAGATTTTTTGTTAGTTCTAAAGAGCTTTTAGGGTCAGGTAAACATCCCCTTTTGAATTTCATTGAAACATTCCAGGAAGCCAAGGTTAACTTCCTATATGGTGTGTGTGTGTGGGGAGAGGGGTCTTTTGGAGTTTCCTTAAAACAAAAAGATAAACTGCTCATAGGAAAAGTCATGCTTTAGTACAATGTGTTGGCTCTTGGATATTAATTACTTTTTTGTAGTAAAACTGAAATATGTGGTTGCTTACAATAGGATTGCATTTGATTTTTGATGTTGAAGTTCAGCCTATGAACAAGACCATTGACTCTTCAGAATTAAAACAGAATACTCAGATGATCAGCCTCTTTTTGGTTTTGTGACTGTTGTGGGAGGAAGTGCTGTTTCCAGATGGATCATAGTTCAGGCTACAGGCTTTTTTTGGTAAAGGTTTGAACTTGCTTTTGAAATCCTTAGCTTACCTTATTTAAGTCACAACATTTTATTTCTGTTTGGCAGAGATTGTTCCTAGGAAGATTTATAACCTCTTAGTAATTTTTTTTGGGGGGGGAGATAATTTTCTAATAAAATTTGACATGAAAAGCAGGCTAATTTTTCTTCTCTAATGTGGCATATTTACACTCACATTATGTACATAGATGATGACAAGCTCTTTACTGTCAGACTATCTGGAAAAACAGGCTAGGCAGCAGAAGGATAAACCCCAGAAAAGAATTGCAAGTCCTTGTCTGGAGTTCTTCATGCAGCATATTAGTCATTCATACAGGATTGCTTTAACGGCCCAAACAAATCCATTTCGGAGAATAAGATTTAGTTTGGCAGAAAGTCCTACCACAGCTTTTTAATAAGAATATTTATCTTTACCACCTTTCTAAAGCTGATGACAAAGAGCCAATGAAACCATAAAGGATCTGTTTATTTTATTACAAGGACAGAGTGTATTTTTTTTGAGAAAATTCTGAACAGTGTCTAGCAGTACTTAAACACTCTAACCTCTTGAGTGATCCTGGAATGACAAAAAAAAAATTTAGAGCAAAGAAAAGATTCTTTGTAGTGAACTCTAAACCACAGTTAACATTTCTTAGTATTTTTTGAATTCCCGGTTTCCCTGGGGCTGGGTATTTCTCCATCTACCAAAAGCAACTGTAATTTTAACTCATTCAAAACAGTGGCAAAATCATCTCCCCTTTCTCTTAATGGCATCAGAGAAACACCATTTTACTCGAACACCTTTTTTCCTGGAAGCTTGGCTGGATGAGTGGTGGAACAGACTTCCCGCTTATCCCGTTGAGAGCTCTCTGAAGACTGAAAAGAGGTTTCTAGGAGCAGAAGAGCCAGAAAGGTAAAAGCAGAGTACTTTGCTTAATCTAGCAACATGAAATTGATATGTATATAGAAATGGTTCCTTTAAAGGAAAAAAGACTAAAACTCTTGCAAATGCCAGTTAAAGCATTCCTATTGTGCGCTGAATGTAATTTGTAGTGCAAATTCTGAACAGAGTTGCATGCTTCAAAGCTTATTGATTTCAAAAGAATTAGAATGATACAGCTTTGTTTAGGATTGGGTTGTAAAAGCTGTTGCATGGTATGGTTAAAGTCAGAAGCTGCAGTGTCCTAGAAGATGTAAAAGGGTATTCAGCTACTGCTAGGATTTCCAGAAGTGTGCGTGAGAAAAAACCTTGAAGACTACAACCATCATTGGATTTACCTAGAAGAATTTCTGTGATGAAAGTGGAGGCGCATGCATTTATGGTTCAAGAATCCTGGGGACTGCATGGTCACTATGGCATTGCACTGTGTATACTGCACAGTGTAACTAGATAGAACTCTAGCTACAACCATCACATCTCTGCCTGTAGCACTAGTGTACCTTCCTATGAACCTTATGCTTTATATGTATGTAACAATGCCACATATAGGAAGCATAAGTTTTCACAGTGTATGTTCATCTGGTTGCTCAATAGCTTTTATATTCCCTTCCGTTGTACTTGAGCTCTGCAAAGGTTGCAGAAAGTTCAGTGTCCTTTCCTTGCTTGTTAAGTTCTGCATCAGTTGACTTGCCATACCTCACAGTAGTTAAGATGAATATGTTTAGTCTGAGGTCCATAGGTAACATTTTCAGACAGATGTTTCCTGTAAACATAGAAGCTGAATATTTCTTTTGATCCTCACTGTGCAGCATGAGGCACATGTTGTGAAATGATTTACCCTTGCAAATGGATACTTTTTAATGTCTCTTTTTGGCATGTTATATGACTGTTTCTTTGCAGTATCTATTGCATCGTGATGGCTTACGTTTTTATAATAGGCATAGTACTATATTTTGTAAGTGCTAGGAAGCAAAACAAATGCCAGTGTCAAAAGGAAGAAAGCCTTTGGTAAGAAGAGTGACCTTTCCCTTTTATAGTTCCTTTGATTTTGTAATAGTTTTTTAATATGAAAGAAGTGATCGCTTGATGTCTCAGATATGTGATATATCCAAAGATTTTTGAAGTAAAAGGTTAAATCTAGCAGTCTGAACCAAGAGCCTTTGGGCTTTCAGCGAATGTCTGTTGATGTTAAAAAAACAGATACACATAGATAATTATGATAGGTCTCTATTATTCCAAATACATTAATAGAAAAAATGCAGTCCCTGGGCTGACACAAGGAGATGGCCACGATTAATGATCGACTAATCCAGACCTGTAGACCAGTGGTCTACCTTTTAGAGTTCCAAGGACTGTTTCTCAGCAACCAATCACTACTTTCACTAGCAGTCTGAGGTAATCTGGAAAAGAGATTACTGTGGGCAGCAGCCACTTTATGAGCATCCCACCCTTCAAAAGAGGGGGAAATGGATTTTGTTCTCTTCCCTTGAGTTGGAGAGTCCTTGCTCCCATTCTTAGAGATCTGTTTTCACACAGTGGAACGGCACATCTTCAGTCCTGACAAAGGACTTGTGGGCCATTAAGGCTACCAGACTTCAGTTGGACCATTTACGCACTGGGAACTTCACTGCCCCAGCTCCCGTGCAAGAGCACAAATCGGGGGTGGATAGGGTGCACCAGGCCAAATTCTCCCTCGTGTGAGTTCAGGAAGAGGTGGGGCAACCTGCCACGAGTAAATCTCCAGCCTGCAGACCAGCATGAAACCTCCAGTGCATAAACGGTCTTGGAGAAACACTACTATAGGCTTTTTGGAAAATATTACAAAGTTCAAGTACTTCAAATGGAAGAACCGAGGCTTAATTTTGAGGTACACGCATACTGTGAAAGGTTCATATTCCACATAGGCTGTGAAAAGTTCCTTTTAATTGATGTAAACATGGTGTGCTAATAAGACAGACATCACATATTCATGATGTGCTAATAAAATGTTTACAGTTTTATAGCCTGAATAAGATTTGACTATTCTGGTTATACCACAAATTGTGTGGTTCTCTTGGTTACTATACCTGATTCTTATATTGCGCTTAAATTATTTCTCCAGGTGTATCCTGAATTCTTCAAGAGGTGCCCAGATTTGCCCAGAGAGCAATACCCTTATTTACAAATAGGTGACTACAAAAGTGTAGGCTGTTTTTTTCATGTGGTACATAACACCGAGCTTAATTTATGAGGGAACAACTCCTTTAGTGCAGTGGTCCCCAACCCGCGGGCCGCGGCCCGGCGCCGGGCTGCGAAGGCCTCGGCGCCGGGCCGCGGCTCCATCTTCCCTCCCCCCCCGAAGCGAGAAGCTCGCCAAACCGCGAGCAGATCGGTCGCCAAAGCGGCCGATTAGCTCGCGGCCCGGCAAGCTTCTCACTTCGGGAGGGGAGGGAAGAGAAGCTTGCTGAGCCGTGAGCTAATCGGCCGCTTTAGCGGCCAATTTGCTCACGGCCCGGAGGGGCCGGGAGGAGAAACCGCAGCCGCCGGCATGGCGGTGGCGCAAACACGCATGCGCAGACGGCTGCGCACGCGCGTTTGCACCCCCGCTGGGTGCAAACGTGCGTGCGCGGCAGTCCGCGCATGCGCGTTTACGCTGGGGCTGCCGCGCGTGCGCGGGCCCCCGGGCCGCCATCTCCGCTTACCACTCCGCAGTGGTCCGCGGCAAGCAGAAGCTTGCGGACCGCTGCTTTAGTGCTCAAGAGCTGTGCTAAAATGTTGGAATATTAGTTTATGACATGAATGCAGCTAGGCAAAAAACTGTTAGGAAATATGAGAGTATAAGTGTGGAACCTGGAAGGCACTTCGTTTCCACCTGCATTCCCTTCTCATTATTTCCTCCTTTCCTCCTGGCATCTTCTATATCCTCTCCCCTTTCTCTGCTTTCTTCTCTCCTTTTCACTCACCAACGAGTCTCTTATCTGGCCCTCAGTCTTCAGCTTTATTTATTATTTATTTCCTTTGTTTATATTCCACCTTTCTTCCCTATGGGGGACCCAGAGAAGTGTACATAATTTATCTCCCCTCCATTTTACTCTAAGGTAGATTTGACTGAGAGACATTCGCTAGTCCAAGGTCACCTAGCCAGCTTTCATGACAGAATGAGAATTTGAACTTGAGACTCCCGGATTCTAGTCTGATTTCCCTCCCCCAGAAATTAGCAAGATTGGACAATGTTATTTATAATGTTTATAAAAGTGTACGTTTTGGCAACATTTGAGTTGGGAAATGAAGAAAGAAAAATTAACATTCCACCTCTAAATATAATTCACCTGGAAATAAGTTGCATTGATTTAATTCAGTATGCTTGCTAAAGAGCCCATTAAGGGTTTTGATATATATCTTGCTGTCTCCCTTGTTATCTGTCTTATTTTAATTTCAGTGGTGGAGTTTGCTAATTTCTTATGTTTATGGTTGCTGTTTGAATATTTAGAAAAACCCTCATCTCACAGTGCAAGAACAAATGTTTTGATATTTGGAAAGTATGATCTGAGCAGTGCACAGCAGTGTTGATCTCATCATTGGACTTCCACCAGTCTTTTATAGTGGTAATATTTCAAGCACCCTATTCTCAAGGGTATTTTTCAGGATATGGCCATGTGAGATGAGATAGTATCTTGCAACCAGCAGAAAATTACTGCTTAATTATCCACAATAAATCAGTGTCACTGGGGGTGTTGGCGAGGACACAAACACTCTCAGCATGATGTAGCCAGCATCATGCAGATGGCTGAGTGAAGATTCAGTGGCAAATGCTGACTACTTATTTAAACCATTTGGGTGCGCACCATTGATGCAAGAGTTCATGAAAATACTGTACTATTGCATTGTACCCTAGAGATCATCTGAGATTTCTGTTAGACTGGAACATAATAGTTTTGATTGTTGTACATCAAGAATCGTCAGCATTTCTGCTGACAGGGAATCAGCTCCAAACTGATGCGTACTTTTATAAGTTGCAAATAATTTTGGGTATGGGCGGGGGGGGGAATAGTTTTGTGATGGAAATGTATTAATCATGCATGCTGTGCAGTGTATGTTTAACATGCAAGGCTTGATTGCATCTGGCTTTGAAATTTAAGCCCCGTCTCCCTAAAATCAAGTTAGGTAAAATAGGAATGATGTAGTAGGACTGAGTTCTATGGGGTATGTCAGTGTTCTCTCTATCTGTTCAATAAGGTTTTAATCCTATTTAAAGTTGTAGTCATGCTATTTCAAAAATAAAATTGACTGTTTATTCACTGAAAAATACAGGACTTCACTTAGAACCTAGATCAAATGAATAAGCCCCAGTCTTTCCCTTAAAGAAGGGCTATGCCTTGTAAAAAAAAATGAATGTTTTAAGGGATGACTTAGTCACCAAGTAGCACTGTCATGTAGAGGTTGATTTATTTTAATTCTTTTGAAGAGTTTCTAATCTCCATGTGACTGTTTAAAGTAATGCCCCCTCACTGTTGAGTCCATGATTCTTTGGTTCACAATCCCTCCCCCCCACTTTAAAATGATTTCTGGAGGTGGGGCGACCATTGTTCTGTCCTTGTGAATGGATCTAAATTCAGCAATCTCCTGTTGTAATCTCCCCATGACCCTTCTCTGTTTGAGGACTGACACTCTTAGGTCAACAGTGGAATGACCTCAAAGATTAAAATATTCTCCTTCTAGTTTTTGAGTTTTGTGATTTTTAATATTGGATTTATGTCAATTTATTCTTTGGCATAGGGACTAACCTGTTTGGCACAGAGAGTGGAAGGACATTGCTGATATTTGGTGGCACATATAATGTTGGAAGATGAATAAGTGAATGAACCTGAGTTGATGTGGCTCGTGTAGTTAGGTCCAGCGATTGTGTTGTCAGAGTCATTATGAGGACAAAGTTGGCATCTTGGTTTCTTGCAGGCCCTGGGCCCAGATACTGTAGCCATGTTAGGGAGCGTTGTTGTAGTTGAGAAGGTGTGTCAAGTTAGGAGGCCATCTGTGTGTAAGAAAAGCTTTACTTCCTAGTGTATGTGAGAGGAGTATCATTGTCCAGTATAGGTTGTAGGTCGTTAACGATGTGTAGAATCAATTTGAGCTAAGAGCTGTATGTAACCACCAGTGGTGTTCTTTTGTTTTGTTTTAACCTATCTTGTAGCATGTGGTAATAGTTCTGAGCCTCATGCAAAATAAATGTGTCCTCGTGTAGGAAAGATAGAATTTTCTACCTTAACAATCATGTTGGAACTCTTATTAATGGCTTCTGAACACTGCGGATTGGGGCAATGGAAGATCACCTTATCCTAAATCCTATATGTTGTCTGTTTACCAGGTACCTTAAAAATCTGTATCTTAGAAATACATTGGATCATTATTTTCATCAAAGTTTTGTATGTTAGGGAAATGATGCCTTTGAAACTTAAACTGCCATCTAATATTTTTGAAAGATTAAACATTCCTTAAACACGAATAACCCCCCTCCCCCCGCAAATAATGTTGACATTTCTGTTCACTTGTTTGTTTGGAAAAGTCAGTGCTGGGAAGAGCAAAAGGAAATTTTGTACTTGGAAGCATCTACTGAAATCAAACTAGTTTTCCAGATTGAGCATTTTTCTACCTGGAAATTGGATCAGTTTCAGATCACTTTCTGAGGCTGTCAAACTCATTATCAATATGGCAGTTGAAGAAGGCTATAGTGGGAGGGGGTTGGAGGAGGTACAACTGCTGAGACAACATTTTGTTAAGCAGAAATGTTCCAAGTTTTCTCTCAAGTTTGTCCCCTGCTGACAGCTGCCTTGCCTTTCTGCAAGTCACTTCATTTTAAATCAGTTACTTTTATTTCAGTGAACAGTGAAGGTGCTCTCTGTAAGTTTTTCGGAAGGTTAATTGTTTCTAAAATGTTAATTTTATATAAGCTCCTGCTTTTACTCCAGTTGCTAAAGTGGCAATCTTTGTGAACCAACACAGTGAAGTTGTTGCATTTAGCTCCCTCCTTAGGGCATTAAAATATCCCCTGAACATATATACAAAAACGACCCTGCACCTTGTAAATTAAAAACTAGTAGGAAAAAAAATCACCCATGCAATCTGATATTCAATGAACATGTTCATTTTTTTTTTTTTACTCAGGAGCATCAGTTAAAGAAAAATAGAGGGGGAAACAAGAAAATGACCTGCTTGAATTACGTACATTGCATAGTATCCTGGAATGGGACATGCGTATGACAAAGTAGGCTCTAGTTCAGGGGTAGTCAAACTGCAGCCCTCCAGATGTCCGTGGACTACAATTCCCAGGAGCCCCTGCCAGCGAATGCTGGCAGGGGCTCCTGGGAATTGTAGTCCACGAACATCTGGAGGGCCGCAGTTTGACTACCCCTGCTCTAGTTCATGAAATTCTATGCTACAATAAGAAGACTTTTAAGATGCTACTCCAGTTTATTTTTTGCAACAGTCTGCATAATGAAAGGCACTGTTAGTCATGGCAGAGACCTGTGCCTCCAACCCAATAGTACCAGCAAGCTATGAAACTTCTTAATGGGTATGTGGTCACCTCCAGGAAACATTGACCACACAGTTCTCAAGAAGCTCAGTCATTGATCTGCAGTACCTTGGTCTTGGCTGGACTTCAGCGTAGTGGCCCTCAGCAATCCCATTACCTTCCTCAGGCATCCATTCAGGATTTCCACAGACAGACCTGACTCAGCAGAGTGTTATTGATATATTGATCACCCCTCACTCCAAATCTTGGATAATCTCTCCTGGTGGTTTTATGGGGATGTTAAACATTGATGCCTGGGGGTCCCCATAGATTAGACCCAATGGGGCCAAGTAGATGTCCTCCCACACCATCTTCTGAAATTTATCAGCTAAGTAAAAGCAGAGCAACTGAGCCATTTTCCCACCACTGTCAGCCTAGTTAGCACAGCCTGCAGGACACCATGATAGTTGGTACTGAAAGCTTCCAAGAGGTTCAGAGATTCCATGGAACATACCCTTCCTGTCAGTCTTCTTTCCCAGCAGTTTATTTTTTTTGGATAAGGAATAGATGCTCAACTAGTCCCAGACCTCAACAGTCAGGGGGAATGCTATAACATTAGTTGAGCAGGAAGCTAGTCATCTAGAAGAGTCCTGCTATTGCACTAAAATTATATGGATGGAATTTCCTAATGGCTTATTTTCTACCCTTTCATGATTCATTGTGGGGTCCCAACTTGTGTTTTCTTGATCATAGTGAGTAGAGTTTCCAGTTCTTTTTCCTTGTTCCAGATACTGTAAGAGCTGTTGATGAGTCAGTGGCACAGTTCATGCTTTTCAGCTACTTCGTTTAGGCTTCATTCCCACCGTTTAATAATTGGATTTCAAAGGGAATCATTGCTTCAGAGACAATCCATCTGTTTCATTAAATGGCCAGCTGTAGACATGTGACATCCCCCTTTCTCTCTACTTTGCTCCCTCCAATAACAGGTTTAATTGTCACAGGCTCCTAAGAAGCAATCTGATTAGCAGATGTTAAAAGGGGACATTTTCAGCAGGTTCTTGGTGTGAAGTGGTAATTGGAGAGAGCTTGTGTATGGGCTTGCTGGGATCTGATTGATGGGTTTTGCCTGGCTTTGACTCTGCTAGAGCTTTGGAAATTACATCATTTCCTCCACCCCTCCCCTCCCTGCTCCAGGGAGGCCAGGTGGAAATGTTTATGTGGAGAGCAGCCAGAGTGCCATTTGTTCAGCTGGACGGCTGCTGCTTCCCACAGCAAATCAAGACAAACTATAATAACTCCGCCCTTATAAAACGCACCAGCTGCATCTATATTCAGGTCATCTGAGAAATGGAAGTGGACAACAGCAATACATTTTCTCCTATTGTTGTAATTCTTGCTAAAGTGCTGCTTTTTTGCTTTCAGTAAATAATCCAAGAAACCATTGATTTAAGCATGAAGCTCAAAGAAATAATATTTTAAATACTCATTTTTGTTCATCTTGTTAGCAAGGGTTTTCAGTAAAGAACAAGACACTGTAAAGTTGGCTATAAGACAAGTAATATATTTTGTGTTCCATGCAATAACTATATTTTTGCTAGGAACTTCACACTCGGTGTTATTAAATATTGCAAGTCCTCCATAAAATTTTGGCGAATCAGCCTTAGTCACTTACTTTTGTAAATCTAGTAGGGATTAAGTACTGAGCAAAGCTTTGAACAGCAGTGAGATCTCAGAGCCCCAGAACGTGTACACTCCAAGAATCTCAGATGAAAATAAATATACTCTTGTACAATTGACAGTTCTGCTCTATTGTCTTCTTCACCTTTGTGCAAACTACTTGTCTTTTTTAAAAAGTCTAAGAGATGTCTCAGAGGCCGCATAAGGATAAAATGGGAACAGTGGTTTACTGAGTACAACTACCAGAAAATATTATCTGTCCTGGTTGTTTGGTAAAAATAGCAGCAGCTGGCTATGAGGTCTCATGATTGTAGAATAATTAATACTTTATAATGTATTTTTCTGTCATCTTTTTGTATGCCAAAAAAGGTCTTCTGATACTGGCAAAAATGGGAATGTATTCTGTGGACAACTCAGATGTGATGCTAGCAATTTGGTGGATGGAGCTCCCAGCTATTTCTTGGCATCTGTTGGCTCAGTTTGAACCATGAAGAAGCAAGAGGGGGGGGGGGTAAAACCTCACTTTCCTGGGCTGTTATCCCAGTGTGAACAGCCCTGGTTTATTCAGTTTGATTAAACATCCCATTGCACTGTACTAGGATCGCCTGGTTTGCCCAGCCACCAGCAAGGGATGGGAGAAATAGATTTGCCAAATGCAGGTTGGGAAACTTTTGGAGATCTGAGGATGAAGCCCAGGGAGGACTGGGACCTCACTAAGGCATAACACCATAGAGTCCACCCTCCAAAGTATCCATTTTCTCCAGGAAAAGTAATCTCTGCAGATTGGAAATAAGATGTAATTCTGGAAGATCGCCAAGTCCCACCTGAAGGCTGACAGTCCCGAACCAAATTGAATCCCTATGTGCTTCATCCTGTGTAGTTATTGGGAGCTCCATTTATTGGGATGTATGGCTGAGTCCTAAAAATGACTGGACATGTTGAATTTTAAGTTTTAATATTTCATGCATTCATATTTAGGAGTAACTCTGTGTTTCAGCTGGTTATTATGAAGCCAGTGTGGTACCGTAGCGGGCTATGTGCTGGGACCAAGTAAGTACAACCTCAGCCAATACCAAGTAGCTGGTTATAAGTGGAGTCCAAGAACCAAGCCAGAGGGTTCAGTCCAAGGAGGTCAGTTCCTGAGGGTGGGTAGGGGTGTGAGAGAGAGAGTCATGAGCACAATCTGAGATTGTTGACCAGTCAAGTGATTCCCAGATCTGTAGCCATCGTGAAGTCCAAAGCTGAGCTGAGGTCAGGAGCCAGAAAGCAGCCTGTCAGAGTCTCACCAGAAGAGCAGTATCTGGACACCTAGGCAGACAGGCAGGCAGGGAACATACACATTGCATCCACAGAGAAGCTTGGCTGAAGTTTCTCCTTAAATACCATCCTGGAGGCTTTTATTACCAGGTCTAGAGAGCTTGCAGCTCGGCTTAATCCTCATCGGAGAAAAGGCCTTCAGCTGCGCATCATCTACCTTGACAGCAAGCTAACAGCCTTGAATTTAGCCAGTGAGCTCTCAAATTGCTTGTTTGTTCTGCCTCTGGCGAGCCATCTGACATGGACATAATTGGTGGAGAGGGTCCTGGAATGACCACATGAAGAGCTGTGTCGGCTGGGACCAGGCAGTTCATCCCCTCCCAGGTCTGGTTGGCCTGGATCCTCAGTGGCTGATTCCATGCCTGCTTCCTGCAGCATGCATGTAGATGAACCAGGCCTGAGGATGCGCTCTGAGTTTGTCATGAGTGCTGGCATGACCCCTAGCGGAACATCAGAAGAAGAAGAGTTGGGTTTTATACCCAGCTTTTCACTATTTGAAGGGGTCTCAAAGCAGTTTACAATTGCCTTCCCTTCCTCTCCCTACAACAGACACCCTGTGAGGTAAGTGAAGCTGAGACAGCCCTAATATCACTGCTCGGTCAGAACAGCTTTATCAGTGCTGTGGCAATCCCAAGGTCACCCAGCTGGCTGCGTGTGGAGGAGCAGGGACTCAAACCTGACACACCAGATTAGAAGTCAGCACTCCTAACCACTACATCAAGCTGACTGGTGAAGTAGGTGGTTATGAGAGAGCTCTGAGAGAGCCTGTTTGTGAGAACAGCTCCTACAGCACTGTGACTAGCCCAAGATCACCCAGCTGAATGCATATGGAGGAGCAGGGAATCCAGCCTGGCTCTCTGCTGCTCTTAACCACTTCCCCAAGCTGGGCATGACAGCAGAGGTAACTTATCATAATTTACTAAGTAGAATGGTTGTAATTTGCAGATTTTAATCTTAAAATAAGCTCATAAAGTTAAAATGGAATATTTACATTACAGACTTAAAATGGTAAAAGTACAGTCCAAGTAAAGATTATTTCACTTACAAAATTGGTATCACAATAAAGCCATAGCTTAAAATAGTTTATTCCATAAAGTGATGGATTAACTGATTTGCTTACCTATATTGTAACTATTTGATAAATTGTCACTGGAAAGTGTAACATTGCTTTTTGGAACTAATCTTTGACTTTATGCCAACAGATGTCATTCATATAAACAGTTAGCTAATTTTATACTTTTTTGGATGGGCAATTTTGCCATTGAACCTGATTGAAGATAAATGTTATATTGAGTTTCTTAACCTTAAGAATGAATTAGCAGTTACCCATAAGTAAGAATTGAACTAGCCCAACATCCTACTTCTGCCAGTGGCCAACCTGATGTTTCTGGGAATTCCACAAGCAAGACATGGAGATAGTAACCCTCCCTGGTGACAGCTGTTCAAAGCTATTCTGCCTCTGAATAAGGAGGATCATTGCAATATCCACTGAAAGACATGTTCTCCACATATTTGTATAACTCCCTTTTAAAGATATGTGGCCATTATTGCATCTGTTGGCATTAAGGTCTAAATGTTAATTACACATTGTATGGATAATTAATAATTTGCTTTGCCTACCCTGAATCTATTATAGTCAGTTTTGTTGAGACAACCACCTGAGAGCTAAACATAAGTCTGAGAGAGAAAAATGTCTTTCCTAGAACTTCATCTACATCATGTATAATGTTATGAACTTCTGTCATCATTCCTTGTAGTCATTTTTTTCTAAATTAAAAACATCCAAAGGCTCAAGCTTCCTCCCCATCGATGCCTTGGCCTCTTAATAATTTCACTTGCCCTTTTCTGCACATTTTCCGTTTCTGTTAGCACAGCCCGATGGGTTTCTATAAAGTCATTACAATCCTGACAGTTCTATTTTCAGTACTTATTCTGATAACCTCTAACATGGAATTTAGAGAATAATTCACTGTAAAATCTTGTTTATGAAGAGATATGAGAGGGGAACTCTCTTTCCAACAGCTTTCAAAGCATCTGTATGTTAAACTGAGCTGTTGTTGTTCAAGCATCTGGCAGTTTCCACAGGAACCCCCTGAGAAATATTAGTGGGTGGGAATAATTTAAAAAGCAGATAAACCAGAACTTTCCAGGTGGAGTTATTGTATTGAGTCCTTTTTTAAATGTATTGCTTCACTGTTAACTTAATCAGCGTCAGATCATTTCCCCTAGCATGGTTTTGTTGCCCTTCATGAGCATGGACGTATGGTCCATTCTTGAAACTTGCCAGCATTTCTTATTGAAGATCTCAGCTGCTATGCCAAAACGTTGAAAGTCTGTCAGTAGTAAAATTTTCTTTTAGTTCAGTAAGATCTAGATGGGGTAAATCTGAAGACACTCTGTGAAACAAGAGCAAAAGCTCGTCCATATCATTGGGACAGCATGGAAGCAAAAGTTGTGTGTTTTGAGATTAAGGAAGGAAAACTGATATATGCATTAAGCCAGGCTTTCTCCACCAGGGTTTCGTGGGGTGGGAGTTAATTCAAATATATATATGGGCATGTACACAGCTATGCTTCCCAAGTTTTTAATGGATGATTGCACCACTTCTTGGGTTCCACAAAGCCTGAAGAATGTTTTTCACAACTGTAAAAAGGGTGAGAAAGTCTGCATTAAGCAGTTGTAGTGCAAGTGGCCGCAAAAGCTAATCTGATTGAATAAGCATGTGATCCCCCATAACCACAAGAAGATTGCTGCAAGACCTGCAGGATAAAGATACCAGTGTTATCAGCAAAGCTGTGTTGTAATTGCAGTCAGCTTGGGGGGGGGGATTAAGTTTGTATGCAACAAGGAATTATTTTCTCCCAGGGTTGACTCAGCCTTCCATTCTTCCGAGGTTGGTAAAATGAGTACCCAGCTTGCTGGGGGGTAAACGGTAATGACTGGGGAAGGCACTGGCAAACCACCCCGTATTGAATCTGCCATGAAAACGCTAGTCACCCCAAGGGTCAGACATGACTCGGTGCTTGCACAGGGGATATCTTTACCTTTATGTCAAGAGATACAGATCCTGACAAAGGGGAGTTGCTACAGGACAGAGCTAAAGGTGCAGCTCCTCCTGCTGTCCCAAAACATTAAGAGGAGCTAGAAATCCTGTGTGTGGCACACAGAAGAAAAAACACACATGACTATATCATAAAATCTACAGAGGCTCCTCTGTACTTTGTGCGAATAGCAAAGTGGTAGTCATTGAATGTGACAGTGTATGCAATACAGAAGCCTTCAGGGTAAGATTTGTCATCAGCTGCTGCCCTAGTCACTCAACCTATATTTATAACCATTTATCCTTGATTGAGGAGCTCAAGAGAAATAAGGTTGGACAGGTTGATTCTGCTGCATCCCAGCAGTTCTAACAGTGAGCCCCTTCGCATAAGCTAACCAATCAGTGTATCAAATCACAGGAAGCTACATAAACATCTAATTTTCTCAACAAACTTTAATTCTAGTTGGTGGGATCTGCTGAACGCGGCCAAGGTTAATGACAACATGTAATCAGTCAGGACACTGCCTCCAGCTTTACAAGAGGAACATGGACCTCCTGAGTTCCATGGATTTAGGAGCAAACAAATCAGCAGCCTTAGATTGTCTGAAAAAAAACACTCAAATTCCTGGAAGGTTCACTGCCTACCTGTATGTTTGCTACCAGAGAGCGTCATATTAATTCATTTATGAGGATTTGCTTATCATAGCATGTAATGGGCACATATTACAGAATGTATAATGAATCTACTAAAACTGGAAGATTTGAAGTTTGTACAGACTATGTGAAATTTGAAAATAGCCATTACTGATCCCTGGCTCTTTGACAGATGTTTCTTCAGTATATCATAGAATCATAGAGTTGGAAGGGACCTCCAGGTCCAGAAGAAGAAGAAGAAGAGTTGGTTTCTCTACCCAAAAGAGGCTCAAAGCGGCTTCCAATCACCTTCCCTTTCCCCACAACAGACACCCTGTGCGGTGGGTGAGGCTGAGAGAGCCCTGATATTACTGCCCGGTCAGAACAGTTTTATCAGTGCCGTGGCGAGCCCAAGGTCACCCAGCTGGCTGCATGTGGGGGAGCGCAGAATGAAACCCGGCATGCCAGATTAGAAGTTCGCACTCCTAACCACTACACCAAACTGGGTCTAGTGCAAACCCCAGCACAATGCAGGAACTCACAACTACCTGCCTACCCACAGTGACCCCAATTTCGTGCTGAAATCATTCCCCACCACCAACAAAAAATCTCCAGAATCGAGCCTGGCCTGGAGGAAATTCGCCTACCATCCCACAGGGCAATCAGCAATTCTCTGAGTATGCAAAGAAGGGCCACAAGAGACAAACACTGGCACATCACTTCCTTCCCACCCACTCACTATCTGCCTAAGTTCATATATGTGAGATAGAGAATAAAAATAGATGCAAGTGCTTCAGACGGTACAGTCTCAGTAGGCAAACAATAGGTCTCTTATACGAAACTCCTGAAATCCTGGTTTATAAGCCAGAGTAAACTCCTGTAAAACCCTTTATTTCATTGTTTTTAAGCATATTGTACTGTGTGCAGGATTATGGCTGCAAAATGTAAAGTGACACTAAGAAGTTGAGTTTTACTATCAATATTGTGCAATATAGTACGACTATTGTATAATATTTTTCAGAGAAGGCGCATAAAAAAAGATTTCATTTAGAGTTGCTTCATAAGAATACCCAACGGGTAGGGGGGGAAACATTTCCTCAGTGTCTCCAAACCAAATGAGAAACTTACAAGACAGATATTTAAATATGCATAAAAACACAGAAATGGCAAGCTCTCTTGGACCCCACTCAATAAACATTTACAATTCTTCATTTTTACAAAAGTTTAGAAATCGCTTATCACTGCAGGTTCCAATCTCACTATTAGTCTGTCTGACAGGGTACAGTGTGTGTTAAATCAGGAGAGCTGTATATTAGCAGCACCTCAGAGCCTAGCAAGATTTTTAAGATAACAAGCTTTCAAGAATCAAAGCTCCCTTTGTCGGACTAAAAATGTATATTCTGAAAAATCCTGTTGGTCTTAAAGGTTCCGCTGGACTCTTATCTGGCTGTTCTAATGCAGACAAGTATGCCTACCTGCCTCAAACTGAAACCAGGATCTCAACCGAGAATGGTTGTTGTTGTTGTTGTTGTTATTATTATATTTTAGCCTATGTTTTTAGTACAGCGCCTTTCTCCATTCTTGCTTCTACCCCCTTTTCAGATAAATTCTGGAATTGGAGGCAAGGAGACAATGTGTCTGCAATATACTGACTCCCTCCTTCCCTCCCTGGAAGTTATTTCCCTGGGGTCAAGCTCAGGACATAATAAAGAGGGGTGAAGAATTAGCTATGAAATGTATGTGTGTGTCTGTATAAAACTGAGAAAGAGATTTTCAGCTAGTCCGTTTTACTATCTAGAGCAGGGGTAGTCAAACTGCGGCCCTCCAGATGTCCATGGACTACAATTCCCAGAAGCCCCTGCCAGCATTTGCTGGCAGGGGCTTCTGGGAATTGTGGTCCATGGACATCTGGAGGGCCGCAGTTTGACTACCCCTGATCTAGAGTGTAAGGCAGCAGGTTGAATACAGCTGTGTTGCATTAAGCACCATTACTGGAAATACTTATGTGTTTGATATTTTTTAATGGCATAACTTACAGACAGACAGCGCATGCTGGCAGGGACTCATGGGAATTGTAGTCCATGGATGTCTGGATAGTCACAGTACTGTTCCTTTTTTTCCCCCTGGTTCATTTCCATTTATAAATTTGATGGCTCCTGATGATTTAGCTAGAACTAGATGGTGTGGGGAAAATGTGGCTCCCACTAAGAGCTGAACCTTGGATCTCTTTCTCCCCCCCCCTTTCTTATGTATGGTGAAGAGTAACAAATACATGATGGGAACTCATCTCACACCCATGCCTTGTTCAGATCAACTTAGATCATACTACCTTGTGTTGTCATTCACTGTGGAAGGGAAGAAAGACTGGCAAATAGATGGTGTCTTTTACCTTTCCAGGATTAATAACATCCCTATAAGCGTTTCCATGAAACCACAATGAAAAGGAAGGATTAAATTCTGCTCTCCCTCTCTCCAATATGAATCACTATATTGAATCAGCATGTATATTTTTTTAATGCTGGGAAGTTCCAGTCATGGATGTTTCTTAATCTTGTTTAGTTTGGGAAACTGAATTTGAATTGGGGACGACTGTGTTGACTACTGTTGTCAGTCAGGAGTTACGCTGATTGGTCATGGCAAATAATTTTAAATTAAAGTGTGATACTGTAACAAAGGTAAATTTAATATTTTAAATCCTGTAGCAGCTTGCTCCTGATGTAGGCAAGAAGGAAAATACTTATTTGGCTTTCTAGAGCTTTTGGAAATTCCTCTTTCTGCTTGCTGACCCTGCACTGCCAGTTGTGTGAGACCCATGTGCACTTTTACTCCTTACTTATGTAATTCCTTTACAGCCTATCTTCCTCTTCAATTGGAACCTGAAGCATCTACATCAGTTTGTTTTTTTCTCCATTGTATTTTCACAACCAACCCTGTGAGATGGGTTAGGCTGAAAATGCCTGACTAGGCTCAGAATCACCCAGCAGAGTTTCACAGCACAGTTGGGATTCTAATTTATGTCTCCCACATCCTGGTCTGACACTCATCATTATACCACAGTAGCTCTGGTAAAATCTCCACCAGGTTGCAGCTCTTAGATTCTTGGTGGTGAGTGAAGGTGCTTCAAGATTCCAGCAGAGAAACGGACTAGCAAAGATTTTTGAATATACATCAATTCAACGTGGTTCTTGTGCTTGATGGCTGTCAGCCAATTGGTTGGTCTAAGGCAGGGGTAGTCAATGGCAGGGGCTCATGGGAATTGTAGTCCATGGACATCTGGAGGGCCACAGTTTGACTACCCCTGGTCTAAGGTTTGGTTCCTATTTACTATGTGTATGTGTGTGTGTGTTTTAAGGATCTGGGATTGAAATCTGGGATTTTACCTTCAGGATGGGATGAGAGTATAAAACAGTCCTGCTCAGCTGGTTATCAGAATCCATAGTTAGATTCCCCAGCCAGCTTGGTATAGTGGTTAAGAGCAGCGGCTTCTAATCTGGCAAACTGGGTTTGCTGCCCCATGTCTCCACATGCAGCCAGCTGGGTGAACTTGGGCTAGTTACAGTCCTGTTAGTGCCGTTATCACAGAGCAGTCCTGTCATAGCTATTTCAGCCTCACCTACCTCACAGGGTGTCTGTTGTGGGGAGAGGAAGGGAAGGCAATTGTAATATGCTTTGAGACTCCTTCGAGTAGTTAAAAGTGGCGTATAATAAAACAACTCCTCTTCCCTATCCTTCTTTTTCTTCCTCTTCCTTGTGCTCTCCCAGATGTTCAGGTTGCTTCTTGGGGTCAACATATGACTCTTGTTAAGAATGCACATGTTCTATCATTCATTATCCAGTACGTTGCAGTTCAGGCTGGGCAGTATTTAAAATATTCATATCCTTGTCTTCCTTCTCATAATTAACTCAACTACTTCCAGATCAGATGTATGAATTCCCAAGCCATACACTGACAGGGCAAAAGATATAATGTAGATTAATTGCAATCCTTTCATCTAGGATGTGTTTCAAATATAAATCCATGTGCTAAAGATGGGTGCCCCCTCCCTTCAGTTTTGTGTGATGACTGCCCATAAAGTTCTAAATCCTTGGTAGTTGTCTACAAGTTCAAAAAAGGATTCATGTGGCTCGGTGCATTTTCCATTCCATTCTCCAGAGGTTTTTTTTACAGTGCAGTACTTAAACGTAGGCTTCAGTAGATTTAGTCATTCTTTTTAGGACTACACAGTAACGTAGTGTGGAGGTCCTTGTAGTACTAATATATGGGCAGGATCTGACTTCCTTTTTCTTCTTATTTTATCCTTTCTGACTGACTGATTGCTTGTTTGTTTATTTATTTATTACATTTGTATACTGCCCTCCCCAAGACTCTGGGCAGTTCACATGGAATGAAAAACAAAGAACATTACATAGAACTCGGGGACCATTTCTGCATGAGGAATCTGCCGCTGGGCAGCCTTCGAATATTGGTGGTGACAGTTGTCCATTTTAAAATCTTGATTAGGGGAATCACCAAAACTGGATTCACCACCCTAAATCATGCATACCATTGGTGAGCAACCAGGGGTAAGTCCGTATGGAGGGAGATGCTGTATCATTCTGGCGTTTCTCCATAGCAATGCAGCAGTGTTGATTTTTATTAAAAATGCATCTTTGTTGTGGCATTACCGCATAGCAACGTGGAAATGCCTTTTTAAAAATAATAATTTCTTGGCTCGGGTATGGGGGGGGGAAGTTTAAGCCCACAAGAGAACTGCTGTGATTGGTAACTTGATGTGATTGACAAGCCAAGGAGCGGAGGGAGAAGTTTATTTTGCTTTTCCTTGCAGCCTTGTCAGGAGGCAGAACGCCAGGATGGGCTAGAGGGAAAACGCGGGAGGGGTCTCCTCTGAAAAGGGCTGCAAACGTAAGGTTTACCATCCTACGTTTGCAAGCAGGAGGCTGCTCACATTTTAGCCCTCTGTGTGGAAATGGTCTGTGACTATATCAAATAGCCAGTTTGGTGTAGTGGTTAGGAGTGTGGACTTCTAATCTGGCGAGCCGGGTTCGATTCTGCACTCCCCCACATGCAGCCACCTGGGTGACCTTGGGCTCGCCACGGCACTGATAAAACTGTTCTGACCGGGCAGTGATATCAGCGCTCTCTCAGCCCCACCCACCCCACAGGGTGTCTGTTGTGGGGAGAGGAATGGGAAGGCGACTGTAAGCTGCTTTGAGCCTCCTTCGGGTAGGGAAAAGCGGCATATAAGAACCAACTCTTCTTCTTCTTCTAAAGATAATGGTAATAATAGCAATAAACAGAGAAAATAACATTCCAACAATAACACTAACAATCAAATAGACCAATGATTGGTCAGAGTATGGGTACAAGGGAGGGAGGTTTGGGGGCCCAGTCAATGTTGTTTGGCTTAGTTGGAATGCAGAATGCGTTTAATTGCTGTTTTACTTTATTATTGATGTTAAAATTGTGTTTTTGGTGCTGTTGCATATTTCTGAAGCAATAACTGAGGCTTGAGATACATGTCTTTTAATTAAAGTTATGGATTTGGATCATGGGCAAATACATATTAAGAAAAACCGGTTTCAGAATCTTCTGGATAACCTTCTCAGTGGACCTAATCTATACATGCACACTAGGTTGTTCTTCTGAATGGATTATGTGGCGTTCAAACTGCAAGAATTTGGACATCTAGGCGGTATCAATGTTTAATGCTCATTTAGGGCATATTTCCTGTCAATTTATCTTTTGTCTTAGCATGTTAAGTTGTTTTTCAGTATGACTTTAAAAGAAGCACCAACTTAAGCATTTTTTTTAGAGGATTGCTAATCAGAGTCTCACTTCCTGAATACCAGACAAGTTAAGAAAAGACCTTAGTAACAGAGTGGGTTTGTTTTGTTTCCAAGACACATGTGTAATATCTGCTTGCTAATCCTTCAGAAAGGAGGTTCTCAGTACTGTTAAAAGATTACTCAAGACTTAACAGTGAGAATACCCTCGTGGGAAGGAAAACTTGATAAATGGTGGCTTTGAAGTCGGTTTGTTTTCCCCAAAATTGCGCTAGCCTTAATAGTATTTTTAAATATCATCCAGTTTAAGATCCACAAATGTTTAAGTTCGCTTTTTCTTACAACAGCATTCACTTGTTAGGTGAGTATACTTTCCAACAGCCAGTTTGTTAGTATGCTAACAGTCGACTTCTGTGCCCACTGAAATCAATGGGTTTAGACTGGAGAAATTCTGCACAGGCTTGCACTGTAAGAGTTAAGCTCCTGCATAAGGTTTTGCAGAATCTGCAATTTGTATGTATTCCTTTAAGCAGTTTATTGGGAATATACATACAGATACAGATTACCTTTAATGGCATAAAAGATAACTCAAATACATACAAATTGGGAATATATAGGAGAAAAGGGAACAGCTTCTGCTTTTATTTTATTTCATTACATTTGTATACCACCCTCCTCTAAGGCTTAGAGCGGACAGGCACCTACAGCTTTCATGGCTTTCTTCACTGAATGCTTACAATGAGTTCTACGAAGATACTGAGAACTCACTAGCTCTATTCTGAGATGAGAATCAAGAAGGCAGTTCTTGGGCTCCCTTCCTCCTGCCGTTTTGCATGAAATGGAGAGTGGAAGAAAAATCCTGCTCCAGAACAAATCCAACTTGATGTTCAAGTTGAGTGAAAGAATAAACTGTAGTTTGTTCAGTTGCCTACTAACACTAAACCAGGGTTAAATGTTACAGTAAACTGTAAGTCATTCCAGCCTGGAAATCTGAAATCTCTGCACTGTATTTGTAGGAGTGGGATTGTGAGTAAAAGGACCTGTTTTCTCATCATGAAGAAACCAAATTTGTTCATCACATTCTGAATGTAGTCTGTATAAGAGATCCTTAGACAGGATTTAGGGAAGGCAGAAAGGGAAGCAGCCATATAATCAGTGTTATACTTTCAGAATCTGTGAACTAGTTTAATTGTTTTATGGAAAGCAATACTTCAGGGATATGCTGATACCCTTTACAAGTGGAGATTAGAGACACTTTGAGAGTAGATCAGTGACTAATAGGTATCTGCAGATTTCATGGTAGGAAGCCAGTTGTTATATTGCATTGTTTTAACTTGTACAATCAGTTTTAACAGTATGATCTGCCTTGAGTCTTAGTGAGAAAGGTGGACTATAAATTAAGAAAATAAATAAAAATAAATAAAAATAAATACTAAATATCCAGGGGGATGCTGGAACTGGTTGTTGTTAGGAATTAGAGACAAAACACTGAATGGTATTTTTGGTGTGACAGTTCTTATGTTAGTATATAATTTGATTTTTTTAAATGTATTTACCTTTGTCTTTATTTTTCTCTGTGAGATTCTACAGCATGTTTGTGACTGAATCCTCATCTTGGCAAATTACAAAACGGCACATGCTTGGATTTTGGATGGAAGTACTAACAGTAAAGGCTCTACCAGATGTGTTATAATGACTGTTCTATGAACTATGATGTTCTTCTGATAAGGGACATCATTAATTACATGAAATATGGGTGGGATTCTTCATTTGAACTTCTCAAGCAGCCTTTGTTAACCCTCGAGTATGATATTCTTCTATATTGCTTTGTAGGGGCAGGTTTAATGGTTATTAGTGGGTCTGCTTCTTTTTTAATGACTGGATCCCAGAAGGTGATGCTACGAGACCAATGTTACTCCCTGTAGCCTTTGATTTATGGGGGTTCATTATATCTCGTCACTTGTGCTGTTTAACTTAAAACTGCTGGGAGTGGCTCAGGCATCCAGAGATTTGGAGTGCAATATCACCTGCATAGAGACCCAGTTCTGCCTGTCTTTGTCAACATGTTCTTAGGCTGTGAAAATGCTGATGGGGACTATTAAGGACTGAATGACCGTAAACAATAGGCCAGCTGTATTTTATGCTGGTCACAAATCCAGCCTGTGGCCACTGACACCATTTTAGCAGTTTAAAATTTTAGCCATTCAGAATATGCCACAAGGGCCTAGTCATAATTTGGCCCGTGCTGCTGTGGCAGCAACAGGGAATCTTGTGATGTATAGTTTGACTCAAAGTGAAGTTTAATCCTGTTAAGATATCATAACTGTTGATTGGAACTGGAAATGTGATGTGATCCGAAATGAATAGGAATGGATATCTTCTAAAGATCCCAGTAAACAATTTGGATGTCCTTCTGGACTTACACTGTGGAATAGAGTGAGGGGTAAGTCTGTGCCTTGGAGAGCATTCATTAGTTTAGGATAATGCACTACAACCATTTTACCAAAAAGATATCGTCTTGCCTGATGATATCCATATTGGATTACTCATTGTAAAAAGGGGATACAGCAAGGTAGAAAGCTGATGGGGACTCTCTGAGGGCGCTCTACTCTCGCTGCATGGTGCTACTCTTAAAAAGTTCTCAACTGCTCAGAAAGAAAATAGAATGTGCAAACTTGTCTGGACATATAGCAGTTTGATCTCGTTTGTCTTCCAGTTAGTGTCTGAGCCAAATTTAAAGAATTGGTTTTTACTTTTAAAATAAAACGGTTTTAAACTTACATAGATCAAGGACTGCCCTCCCTCCCATGACCCCACCTGCACATGATCTACCACTTTTGGAGGCATTCAGCAGGATTTTCTTGGCAGCTTCATTAATGATATGGAACTTTTCCTCTCCATTAATCTTATTTGACACTATCTTTTGTTAGTGTTCTGCAAACTAACAAAGACGTTTTTGTCTTCAAGAGCTTCTGACCCGGGATAATTAACTTTCTCCTAGTCAGGATTTCTGCTGATGTGTTCTGGTCTAATCCTGTTAGCCTTTTGTATTTTATATATTTGTACAATTTTGATAAGTAATGTTTCTAGATGATATGATCCAATTTTGTAGCTTTAAAATTAATGCTATGCTGTAAGCTGCTGTTGTGGGGGATCAAATATAAATATTTTGATCCTCAACTAGTGGATAGGTGCAAGAACTGACAGGTGAATTGCTGGGAAATTAGCAGATGGGGTTTGCTGAGCCAGTGTGGTGTAATGGTCAACTTAAGAGTATTAAGGGAGAATCTTCTTTGAATCCCTGTTCATCTGACAGAAACTCACTAGATGAACTTAGGCCAGTCACACGCGCTCAGCTTACCTTACCTCACCTCACAGGGTTGCTGTGGGGATAAAACGGAGAAGGGGAGTACAATGTATGCATCTTTGGGTCCCATAGGGGAGAATGGGGGGTACAAATAAATTGGGGGAGAAATAAAATTTGAAAGCCTGAGCCTTCGTGGAGGGCGGTATATAAATCTAAATAAATAAATAAATAAATAAATAAAGGCGAAGAAGTACTTCAACTTGATAGACTGGTAAACAACAGGCAGTTCCATGGGCTTGTTCCCAGGTTTGTTAGTAACTTAATTAAAAGTACCAGGAAACTGTCTTCCTGTTGTGAAGAGTGTTCTGAGTAATCTAACGATACAGAACAAAACTGAGAGATCATAGAGAGTGAAATAATAATGAAGGATGCCCCCCTCCAGTTTAAATATTACATTGATTGGACAGTACCAGTACTTGAATTATGGAAGTAGGTGGTTTCCATGACATTTTTAATGGTGTCTTGGTTACTACTATTCTTGGAAACTACAGTGGGCAAATGGAAGAAGTTGAACTTGCCGATTGTATTAGGATCTTAGAATCAAGGAGTTGGAAGAGCCTCCTGGGTCATCTAGTCCAACCCCCTGCACTATGCAGGACACTCACAACCTTATCACTCATCCACCGTAACCTGCTACCCCCTTGAATCTTCACAGAATCAGTCTCTCCATCAGATGGCTATTCAGACTAAAAATTTCCAAAGATGGAGAACCTCCAAACTGCTCTGTCAATTAAATAACCCTTTAATTTTTCTGACTTACTTGGAACATTGAAAATGTAGCTTCTCTCCATATGAGCTTTCTGTGTGAACACACACTTCGTTAGGAAAGGATTCACTTAAATGCAATTAAATGCATATATAACAGCATTGTGTATTGCTTAAAGCTGGTATACAGCGTGTTTTACTTAAGCAGGAACCTCCTCCCAAACATCTGTATAATAAATTATATGTTTCAAAGTAAAACCATTTATAACATGAAATGAGTGTGTGGTGAATTTTTAAAATTACAATAGGGAATAGCACATACAACATCTAGTGTTGCCGTATTATTAGCGTAACTATGACTTGGGTCTACAGAGAGAAACAAGCAAAGTAGAGCTTTTTTAACTAATTTTTTCCAGGCCTGGAGAACTTGCAGATCACTCTGGTGCTTCTAACCAAGGTTTTAATTTATGGGTTCAGGGCAATGTAGTGCACATAAATCTGCTATAGTGTTCGACCTTTTCTTGGCTTGCATAAGCCCCATTCCTGAAAACACAGGAATACATTGCTTTCTTGAAGACAGGAATAGTCACCTTTCTGCAGATAGATGTGGCTGAGATTGCATTTTATACTTATACTAAGATTGCATTTTAGTATAAATAGCCAGTTATTTGAAGTCTAGCATTATAAATACCACAATAAATTATGTAATGGATCCAAACTAATTCTTGCACAAGTTGAATGTGTTTCTGTTCACTCAGGGGGAAGGTGATTTCCACTGATCTTTTCTTCCTACTGCAGAATCCCATGGTGTTCTTAGATCCAATGTTGTCACTTCACTTAGCTAATGGAAATGGAAGATTCCATGTGGTTGAAGATAGTATTGCCATTAGCTGAACAGAGTGGTAAGATGCAACACATTGTAGTTATTGTTATGGACTTCCTAGTGGGTGCCAAAGATCTAGCTTGAAACGTCCAGGGGGATATCATTGTGCATTTTCTTAAAAGTCACAGAATCCACCTTAGCAGTTTCATACCGATCCTTGCCAACTTGCTTTGAGTTCTTTTGAAAATACTAGTGCTTATTTACAAGTGAAAGGAATAGGATCCTTGGCAGTCCTTCGTCTCACCCCTTTGAACTGTACTCTTTCCACCCCTTCTCTGTTGTTTGGTTATTTAATTAATTCATTTTGAAAGGTCTATTGTTCCTGTCTTCCAGTAGAGATTCAATGGCAACTTACTCCCAAGCAAAACTATTTTGAATCTAGGCACTGGTATTTTATGTACAATATATCTTACAGGCCTGGAGGATCATTGTCCATGGGGTCGCAATGGGTCGGACACGACTTCGCACATAACAACAAATATCTTACAGATAACTTCTCAGTTCTTCTTTCACACACTGCATTTCCCTTGAATTTTAAAAGTTTCTTAGGTAATTACTCTGCAAACATATAATTAAAGTTTTCTGTTATCAGACACTTTCATATGCTGATACTCTCAAACTGTTGCTTATTGTTATTGTGGTTATTTTGAGATCTGTAAATATGTGCAAACAACATTTCTTAGAGCTTTACTACAGGTTCTGAACTGTGTCTCCAATTCATGGATACCGTTGGAGACAGGTTTACCAAAATTCAAAGCCAAAGTGGTTTTTTCATCCATCTCTCTATGGTTAAAGATGCAATTTTGGCCACTGAGAAGGAAATTATAAGATTAGGGTTTTCCACACCAACACTACTTGGAACAGGATACAATCAGGCAAAACCTGTAGTGAAACAAAGGATTGAGGACTCTGAGCGCCTGTTAGATCTTTCTCACTCCCCTAGGAGAGATGCCACATCGAGTCTTTCTCAGACTATGAACTCCCTCCAAAATACCATAGGAGAGCATTCACACTAGCAAGAGGCTCAGCATTATCTTCTGCCATTCTGGTGAGCTGCTTTAAGGAAACCCCATTAGCCGAAAGACTCTTCCCATGCAATTCTGGGGAGATAGAGTCAATCGCATATGTGCTCTTAAGGTGCCCTACTTTTAACCCATCAAGAAGTAAGTTGATCCTGCCATTATTCAGGGATCTCTCCAACAGCTCAGTCAAGGGAAAAGTTAGGGTGTTTCCGCAAAAGGACCAGTGTTGCCAATTGGTCCCACAAAGTGGAAATGCTATTTTTAAAAGTGCAATCTCGGCGTTACGCATAACTGCCTTTGTAGTGGAATCCAGTAGCGTTTCATTTCCCACAGGTTTCCGGTCTCGCAAAAATTGCTAGAAAGGAAGCGATTTTTTCTGTGCTTGGTCCCGCCCCGGCCATCAATCAAATGAACAGCCAATGGGTGGTTGTTATCATGCTCCGGAAAAGCCCCTTTCCCTTTAAGCACAGTTTTTAAAAAAAAAGAAAAACACACGTTGCAACGAATATGCCTTGATTCCTCCTAATGTAGAGACCCATCTAGCTGGTGTGTGAGCTGGCGAATCATCGTTACCATGCTCCCCCGAGTGAAAAAAAAATCCCCCCCCCCGCACGGGCGCAATTTTTGGCCGAAAATAAAGGGAACTTGCAAACGGGGCCGTGTTGTGCTTGGGGACTTAGGGGAACTTTAAAACACTTCTGTGGAGGGACTGTAGCTGGAGAAGCCTCACTGGGTGAATGAAGCCTCGCTAGTTCGTTGCTTTCCGCTCGCTCCGAGGAAAAAAATGGCGATCGCTTCACCGGAAGTTTGGAGGAGAGAGCCAGGGGGGAGGGACTTTGTTGGAACCGCAACAATGGGAACACACAGGTCTTTTTCGCTAGTGCTGCAGATTGTTTGCAAGAGTGTAGCCCTTTTCGGAGGGTGAATCCACTTTTCCCGATTTCCCTTTTAAGAGCTACAACGAATCGCTTTTCGCAGAACTGTTGCAGGAGTGTTGCAGATTGTGTGCGACATCTTGCGGAACTGCAATTTAGTAGCGTTTACAATTTGCAAGCCTTCTATATTAAAGTCGTGCGGAATGGACCTTAGATTTCTTCTATGGAATAGAAAGGTCCGTATTATTATGCAGGTTGCCAAATATTGTGCTCATGTGCATAGCATATGGAAAAGACAACTAAAGCTTCATTAATGGTGTTTTAGCGGAATTTTACTATGCAATTTTTAAAATTTATCTGGCAATCATGGAATTTTAACTATTCTAAACTTTCTCATCAGTTCTTAGAAAATGTATTTTTTGTTGCACAGTGTTTATTACCAATGGTTTTATCTGGCTGCAGTGCTGTATTAAATAAACTTGAACTTGATGTGTAAATATTTGGGACACAGAAACATAAAAGCAGCTCTCCAGAAATTTATATAGATATATTTGTAAGATATGGATATGATAATAGATTTCAGGCATACCTTCAGTGTACTCCTGGAGCTTGATGGCATTTCCCATATTCCTTCTTTTTCTTAAGGGAGAGGAATGTGGGAATTTATTTTCAGGGTGAGGTGAGTGTCTGGTTGTCGGAAGCCAATTTCTATTTTTCTGGCTGTCAGAAGCTATTGGGGTACCTGTTGTCCTGAAATCTCATTCCCCCCCCCCGCCCCATTTGCTCTCCAAAGTTCTGAATGCCTTCCGGTCCTTGTAGATGTTCCCCTTTGAAGCTTAACTACACTGTCTTAGCCATAATGCTCCACTAGCTCCACTTTTAATTTTGGTGTTTCATTGTGTTTTTTTTTTTCTTTCCTCATGCTGCCTTGTACACAATCCTACATAATCTGATCATTATTCCTTAGGTTTTCTGTTTACTTAGTTTCTGGCATGTTGTATTATATTGTCATAATCTCCACTTCTGCTTTGTAGAAAGGCAACTTATCCTCTAGTGCTTTATAACAACCCTCTGGGTGGTCTTCCATATATGATGTGCTTCCTTAGCATTAGTCCATTTCGTATTTTATTAATCTGACTCAAGCAACCGCAGTACTCTTATGTTAGTGAGCTCTTATGAACAGCCCTTCCTAATTTAAATGTATATTGGTTTTTAATCTCTGTGTTTCCTGACAATGAATCCCATCCTTTTCAAAAACGTTATTCTCAAACAAACCACAGTTTTGTTAAAAAATATAGTTTATTCCACAATTTTTCTAAGTAACACTTTCTTATTTGTTAGTAGATTAATGGTAGCTTCCTTTGAATACGTAATTCAGTGACCTTGTGCCATGTGTCTCATCACAGCTTGATATTTAGTACCACAGTAGGTTCAGGGATCTTACTGGATCAGAGCACCCTATGGTTGAAAGTTTAAAGTGGGTAGCTGTGTTGGTCTTCAGTAGAAGAGCAAGATTCAAGTCCACTAGCCACCCTAAAGGACCAACGAGAACTGCAAGGAATATGCTTTTGTTTTGAGAGTCCCTGACTAAGGGAGCCTCGAATCTCAAAAGCTTGTCCTTAGAAACCTTTTTGGACTTTCTTTAAAGTACTATTGGACTCAAATCTTGCTCTTTTCATGGTGGAAAAGTGACAGTGGATATCAGTGGATAGAGTGAGACTGTAAAGACTATATAGCAGGACAGTTCAAACTATCTGGAATCTCTTGTATTCCCTAGGCTGCTATGATAGACTGTACTGGTGAGTAAACTGTTAGTGGAATTCAAACTCTTGCCTCTGAGGGAGGGAAATGGAAGGGGATAGTCATAGCTGCCTTTCAGGGCAGAATTCTGTTGAAGTAATACTGCCCTCATGTGGCAGTAGACAAAAAGCAAAAGTCCAGTAGCACCTTAAAGACTAACAGCATTTTTGACAGGTGAGTCACTGCTTAAATAATCTCATACCCTACCACAAGTTTTATTAGTCTGCTACTCGCCTTTTGCTCTTTTCTACTTCTATAGAGTAAGGTGACCAGATTGTCCCACTTTTGGAGGGACATCTGGGGGTACCTGGCAAATTGTACTTATGTTGAAATTAAAAAATATATATTACAATACTATTTTTGTGTTCTGTGTGTTCTATGAAACTTTTTGTTGCGCCATATAGACCAAATTTTAATCAAGAACCCTCCCGGTCAATGGTGTCCAGCTTTACCAATGTTAAAATCTGGTCCCCTTACTATAGAGAGACTAACACAGCTACCCATTTGATCGGCCCTCTTGTGTTAAGGAGTGCTAGCTGTATAGCCTTGCTGCAACTTTCCTTGTTGTCAGATATGTTTTGTTTTTACTCTTCAATCTCTCTCTCTCTCTCTCTCTCTCTCTCTCTCTCTCTCTCTCTCTCTCTCTCTCTCTCTCTCTTATTGTTTTGTAACATTGGCTAATATTCAGTTTCTGAGTCGTCCAGTCTCTGCTTGAATATCTCCAGCAAGCGAAAACTTTCTCTTCCCCACAGGGTAATTGGTTCCGTTGGAAACATTCTTATATCTCAGTGAGTCACAGCATTTATCATGCAATCTACATTCTTACAGTTCTGAACGGACGAACCTTTGCCCCTCAAGGTTCTGAACTGAGAAACTTACTTTACAGATGGCTGCTGAGCAGATTTCATTTCTTCATAGACATGTCTTGTGATCTTTGGAATGCTGATGTTACATTTTCTTGCTGATCTAAAATGCTGATTATGTAAATGGTTCAAATTCAACAGAATTCTCATTCATACAAGGCAATCACTTCAAAGTGCTTTTAGAAATATCACTTTTGGGTGAGGAAAGTCTGAACACCATGTATATATTTTCATAGGTGAGGATTTTAAAGATTTTTCCATTTCTGGCTTAGCTGTAATTAATTGTTGCTAATCAGTGTTTGGTTAGCAGCATTTTAGAACCAAGCAGTTAATTTATTTAGTTGGCATTCAAATGTAGTTGTTATTCATATCCAGATATTGTAGTGCAAGTGTAGTAAGGATATTCATAATATTTTGTCTTCTGTTGCCCAACTTGGAGGTTTGAACCAGCAGAGTCCAGAGGCCTGGGCACACCCAAAGACATAAACAAATTCCTCTGATATAATGGGTTCTTCATTAATTATTAATTCTGTCTGGGGCCATTGTGTGTCTAGGAAGGTTGATGCACATACATGCATTCAGTGCACAAAAACTACAGAATAGCATGTGTGAATGACCCATCACAATGCAGACACCGTAGGCAGAACTTTTGTACCATCTGAAATGGGGTACTTTTCATGGAGGCAGTTCACACATGCAGCTGCAATGTGCAATCATGAGAAATGAAGTGACTAGTGATGTTCATGTAGGAATGAACAAGGAATGAACAAGCCAGTTTTAGTTGTTTAAGGTCAAATTTGTCTTTTGAACTATGACCTGAATTTTGTGATGGAAGAGCAGGTGCTGTTCTGGTTGAGCTAAACTAGAGCTTAATTCGCCAAAACAATGGGAGAACAGGAAACAAATCTCCCATTGTTTTAAAACTACAAATAGCAGCCGCAGATAATCCCAGTTTAAACTGGTGCTACATCATCTAGAGCAGGGGTAGTCAACCTGTGGTCCTCCAGAGTTGCGGCAGAGCAAGCAGCTTGGCCAGGGGGGGGGGGCTCCATCCACACAACAGCCTTGTGGGGTAGATCGAGATAGAGCGTTCGTCTGGAGCAGCGGAAAAGATTGAGATCGGCATGGTGGGACAAGAGGCAGAACTGAACTGAGAAACCCCAGAAGAAAACCAGTTTATATACAATCATGAACAATGGATCTTCACGCCATTGGTCAGTTTAGTTTTAATTCCTGTGAAAAAACACTTGCATGATTTTATGGTTGGGGGTCACCACAACATGAGGAACTGTATTAAGGGGTCGCGGCATTAGGAAGGTTGAGATCCACTGCCATAGGTTTGCCATTGCCTGCCTCTGTGTGGATGTATGCCTTTTGTGATTGCCCATGTACATACTGCCAAGGGCTGACCCTATGGGGATCTGATGACAGTGAGTAGCCTGTGCCATCCAGTTCAGGGTGGAGAGCATTATAGAAACCTAATCTAGAATTTGTTAAGGTTTGAATGACAGTATTCTGTCGTCTGTCAGCAGCTGCACATGGAACATGGAGCTGGATAAAAGGAACCCCTGGGCCACACCCTTCTCTTCAGTAGATGAATCCATGTTGTATTTATGACATTCGGAATTATGAGTATTCTTTCTGTAAAATCAGATTCATCAAGCTCCTTTTCGTTCTATGACATGCTGCATCTGTTATGTGAACATAGATTATAAGGCAAAGGACATGATTTTTTTTTCTGGCAAAGAGCCCTTTGGATAGCCTTGTACAGAACTTCCTAACGGACAGTGCCTTAATCTTTATTGAGGAACAGCTGGTATTATAATGCACATAATCCACCCAGTATTCAGCCGGCCACCTCCCGCCCCCCACTTCATGATTTAGAACAGTTACAAGGACATCCCACGGCTGTCTTAATTACAGGAGAATGAGATGTTGGCTTAGTATGGAAAGCTGATGCATGCATGCAATAAAGAGGATTTCATCTGGGAATTTTGAACCTGGAATGATTTCATCTGGAATGATTTCATCTGGAACTGAACAGGAAAAATTCCTAATTTCCCACTCATTTTTAAACGGTTACATTATCCCAGGACTTGTGGCCAGATTCGTTCTTTGTAGTGTACACTTTTTTTCCCTGTGACTTCACAGCTTTCTTTTGAGATGCCACAAAATACTGTGCTATCTTCCTTCCCATATAGAAGATTTAATAAGTGTTGGGACTACAGCAAATCTTCTGTAAGTTTTCAAAACATACTGTTCTGGCTGTAGACATAAGGAATGTGAAAAGACAATAACCAAGGGTAATTGGAACAAATCTATACTCCAGGAAATCAGACCTGTAATGATGTTGAAAATCATCAGGAGTATGACCTTTTTACCACTAAAGAACGGGGGGGGGGGTTATTGAACTTGCATAATACAGATGAATCACCACAATGTAATATCCTAATGGATGTTTACTCAAATTTCGTTCTCTGTTCTCAGCTTTAGTGTTATCTGTGGAATGAAATTATATATTTCCTTACCAATCTGAGGAATCCATTTATTTTAGAATGCAAGAAGAGCTTTCCTAGGGCAGACAAAAGATTTGTGTAGTTCAGCATCTTCTTTCCTACAGAATCCTGCAAGATACTTCTGGGAAACGGATCAGGAAGACATGAAGAAAACAGCTATCCTTGATGCTGTTGTTCCCTCGGCCATTTGAGCCTGGTTCCATCCTCCATGATTTGGGAGTAACAAGTCACCACTTCTGTACATGCAGTTGTTGCCATGTTAGGGTCATTTGAATTGTCCAGGACTTTTCCCACACTGCTGGAGGCACCATACTGGGCTTCCGCCAGGTGTTTCAGCCAGGGCAGATTGCCCCACCTCTTCCCGGGTCCATACAGGGGAGCATTTTCCTCACCAGTCCTGGTCTGCTCTGTATTTGTGCTTCCATATGGGGTAGCAAGGTTCTGTCGCATGGCTCCGCCATCAGAGTCATTCCTTATTTTTTTTAAGAAGGTGCGATTGCGTCTCTGCCAGCTGAGTGAGATCTACGCCCGAGCCTCTGTTACAGGTAATTAAGGAGTGGCCAAAGGATTCATAGCTATTGAGTATGCATAGCTATTGAGTTCCATGCACAGAACTCACAAGGCACACCTGATCAGAAATCTTATTAATGGACCCAGAGAAGCTACGAGGATAATGAACCTAAACAGTTCCACAGGGCCTGCAAAAGGGAGCTCCTCTGCCAGGCATTTGGTTGAGGTCGACCCAAACCAATGCTTCCAGTTGGCCCCCAAGCTCCCCCCCTACGACCAACACTAATCGGTTTTATCCACTGGGTCCAGTAAGAGTTGAGCTGAGGCTCTCGCAATTTCTATTTTATAATGTTATTGTTATGATCTTGTTATTATTGTTATATTGTTATTATTGTTACTGTTACCTCTTACCATGTGTTAATTGTATCTTTTCCTGTTTTCTGTAAACCGCCGTGAGCTATTGGGGAAGGTGGTATATAAATATAATAATAAATAAATAATAAAATAAATAAATAAATACTTCAAACTGCACTATTTAGTACAGGGGTAGTCAAACTGCGGCCCTCCAGATGTCCATGGACTACAATTCCCATGAGCCCCTGCCAGCGAATGCTGGCAGGGGGCTCATGGGAATTGTATTCCATGGACATCTGGAGGGCCGCAGTTTGACTACCCCTGATTTAGTGTGTGTGAAGGTGCTCATAGTTAGACCCTCAGCATAACCTGTTTGCAGGGAAGAGAGGGAAGCCGTGTATTGCTACCATGAACAGCTTTAAAAAAGCAGGATAATGTCATATACTGTAAATTCAGATTCAGAAAAAGACTTTTAAAAATGGTCACACTTCTATATTATAACACCTGGTATTGTTGGAGTGTTTTTGTGTTACACAGCATTTGAGAGGGATGAAGAGCACTTCAGCAGCTTAAGTATTCCTACAAGAGCAGTGGTTGATTCAATGAAAGATTATGAGGGTTTTCTTTTTTCGGGGGGGGGGGGGGTTAATCTCTCACTGTTACTAGGCACACACTGGTAGCAGAACAAGGGCCAAGATGCACTTTTAAAGATCGAGATCACAGGGTTTTGATTCATATTCATATAAGCTTTTTTGGTATGTGTGGAAAATACCTTGGATAAAGATTGAAGGGAGTCAGGAAATAGCAGTGATGGGGCCTCAGCCACCATTCACTAGTTTTCAGGGATGTTGCTTTTTTCTTCTCATTCTGCATATAATATGGTTTATATGCAACAGAAAATGAAAGCAGCTAGGAGGGAGAAGCAAAAATTCAGTCAAGTTGATCTAAACTGGCTGAAAGCCTTGTCTTTCCATGTGTAAAAACATTTGGTGAGTTCATGTATGCCTCTCTAAATGGCAGTAATTTAAAATCAGCAACGTATAAATAACACCAACTTCTAATATGCCTTGCTCAAAGCATTTTTCAGAATGTGGTAGATCCACTAATGAATAACAGTTCAGGAAACCAATGCCAAGAGTCTGGCAGGCAGTCCTCATTTTAGACAGCAAGATGTTAACCTCCTGTTTGGTAAACAAAGGATACACAAAACTCCTCTGCATGATTTCCTCGCAATCTGTACAGAGCATGAGAAGAAAAGATCTTATTGTGCCTGCAGCTGCTTTATTTTGTTTTTCAAGCAAAAACAAAAGTCTTGTTTCAGCTGTCTGTGTGGCCTTCACTTCAACTATTTATTTAAGTTGGGCCAAAAGGCACTTTTCTAAAGATGATTTATTAGTTGACAAAATGGAGAAAGTTGCAGAGGAAAGAAGTTTAAACGTCTATGATGTAATGATTTCAGACTTGCGATTTCAGACTCTTTTATATATATAAGAGCTGAGAGTCTTTTGGTCCCTCCTCCCCATCCAAATCTCAGTAGAGTAACTTACATCATTCTGATTCTTTGTTATTGCATTTCCTTCTTTCCTTATAGAATGAAAGTCCCTTCATGGCAGACAGACAGACAGACAGACAGACAGACAGACAGACATCTCTATTGAAACCATACCTAAACCAGCTTCGTTTCAGCAACATTATTGTAGTTTCAGTGAGGTTTATATTGCACTGTGGTGCCTCTGTCCTCTCCCTGGGGTCATACTTGTCCCTTTCAACCTACAGGGGAGGGGAGCAGAGCTCCAAAATTACCAAGAAGTTTAACATGAAGGTTATTTAATAATGTGTTCAGTAAGGTGTGGAGACACTCATACCAAACATCAGCACTTTATTGATTACACACAAGTGAACTGAACAACCCACCACCCAAACTTATATACACCAAAGCCTGTGATTGGCCCCTCAGTGGAGCCCCTGATTGGGCAAACAAGTAACTGATCCTGTGTACCAGCCAATGGCAATTATGCATCCTCGATGTTTGAACTAAGATCCCTTCTCCCAGTCTCTGCTAAGCCGCAGACACAACAAGAGTAATATCTTTGTTGCTCCTATTATGACTGCAAAATTTTGCATATGATTTCTTTCAGCCATAGCTGTTGCAGTTTAATACTGTACAAAAGACCTCCTCCAGAGCTTTAGTACTTCATAGTCACTGAATACACAGGTACCTGGGGGTTAGCATGCTTTGTATTGTGATGAATAAAAACTATGTACCAAAGTACCCAAAATTTGTTTCAGAGGGGAAACAGTGTAATTTGCTTACTAGTATGAGGTAAATACATTTGCATGTATTTGTTTATTTTGAATAATTCTGTTTCTGCTTATCACAGAAGGGACTAAGTTTCAGAGGGCAGTGTTAGTCTGCAGTAAAACAGTTCAGCAGTGTCTTAAGGACAAAATATTTTGGATATTAACTCTTGAGAAAGTTGATACCCCAAATATCTTATTTGAGAGAAAGGTGATACCCCAGAAGTTTTGTTGGTCTCTAAAGTGCCACTGGGCTCAAACCTAGAATGGATTAAGGGGCTACCCAGGAAATGCTCTTTATCTGTAGAAATCCAGTTTAGCTCCTTCGCCACCTTCCAAGTGGTCATATTATTTAGCAGTCTGTCTTTGCAGACACAATACTAGAGTTTTCCTGCCTGTTATGATCCTTGCAAAAGGTCCTGCCTTGCAGCATAACAAAAGTACACAAGTAACTCTCCCTCACTGGCAGTCTTCAAGCAAAGGTTGGATACACACTTTTCTTGGATGCTTTAGGATGCTTTGGGCTGATCCTGCGTTGAGCAGGGGGTTGGACTAGATGGCCTGTATGGCCCCTTCCAACTCTATGATTCTGTGATTCTATGATTCTAAGTACATTGGCATGACAATGTTGTTGGCCACTGAATCATAGAGTTGGAAGGGGCCATACAGGCCATCTAGTCCAACCCCCTGCTCAACACAGGATCAGCCCAAAGCATCCAGGAAAAGTGTGTATACAACCTTTGTTTGAAGACTGCCAGTGAGGGGGAGCTCACCACCTCCTTAGGCAGCCTATTCCACTGCTGAACTACTCTGACTGTGAACATTTTTTTCCTGATATCTAGCCTATATCGTTGTAGTTTAAACCCATTACTGCGTGTCCTTTCCTCTGCAGCCAACAGAAACAGCATCCTGCCCTCCTCTAAGTGACAACCTTTCAAATACTTAAAGAGGGCTATCATGTCCCCTTTCAACCTCCTTTTCTCCAGGCTGAACATTCCCAAGTCCCTCAACTTATCTTCATAGGGCTTGGTCCCTTGGCCCCAGATCATCCTCGTCGCTCTCCTCTGTACCCTTTCAATTATATCTACGTCCTTCTTGAAGTGAGGCCTCCAGAACTGCACACAGGATGCCAGGGGCTCATGGGAATTGTAGTCCATAGTCATCTGGAGGGCCGCAGTTTGACTACCCCTGCTATAGAGAGCTGTTGTGTGTAATCTGATCTTGATTAACCATCGTTCTGACTGGATAGAAATAGTTCTTTGGGAAGAGGGGTACTTAGTTTGCTCTATGTAAATACACCTAGGATTTGGACATCAGTCCTAAAAACTGAAAATAGTTTACAGCTAGAAAAATAATATGGAGCAGTTCAGTTTATATTGGATAAAGTATCCAGGACCTTGTTGATACTGTGCATTAGAGCTTTCATGCAGTTGCTTTCATTTTGAATTGATTTTAGATATGTTGTCATTGACCTGAAAGAGCCTCTTGTGGCTCTGAGTGGTAAGGCAGCAGAAATGCTGCCTGAAGCTGTCTGCCCATGAGGCTGGGAGTTCAATCCCAGCAGCAGGCTCAAGATTGACTCAGCCTTCCATCCTCCCCTGGTCGGTAAAATGAGTACTCAGCTTGCTGGGGGGTAAACTGTAATGACTGGGGAAGGCACTGGCAAACCACCCCGTATTGAGTCTGCCATGAAAACGCTGGAGGGCTTCACTCCAAGGGTCAGACATGACTTGGTGCTTGCACAGGGGATACCTTTAGCTTTACTTTACATTGACCTGAATGGCCTGATCTTGTTAGATCTCAGACGCTAAGCTGGGTTGGCCTTGATCATTATTTCTGGGTTGCTATGCAGAGGTTACCAATGGTAAATCCCCGCCTTATGAAGACACAAGTTGGCTGCAACTGGGCAACACTTTCCATTCCCACCATGACTTCATTTCATAAACTCTGTTTTCCAGTTTGATTCGTCCTCGATGCAGTTGAATGCAGGGATGAATGTCGCATTACCTCCCAAATACAATTCTGCCAATGTCTTTTATTAACTAGACTAGACTAGATATTAAGATAACTCTCTTAATGCATTTGCTCCTATTATTTAATGTAATGTAGCTGGAAAAAGTCAGTGCAGATTATCTTTAAAAGATGTAGAATTTTCAGTGAAAGTACTTCCCTTTAATCCAATGAACTGTTCGCAAGAAGGTGATCAGTTGCTAAAGCAAACTAAGATGCTCATCAAGTGGATAATGTGGGAAATGGATAACGTTCTGGCACAGGGAGTATAAAGTCATGCTATGGATTATGAACTGAAAATAGCCAGAATAATCAGTTGGCTTTCACTGCAACATACAGTTTAATGGGCAGTATCCTTTTAGTACTGGTATTGATATTATCCGTTATTCAAACTTTGTCTTGATAAATAAATACTGTTATGGTTAATGCTAGAAAAGCCTCCCCCCCCCCCCAAAAAAAAAAAAGACCACCAGGCATAGGGGAGCTGATCATGAAGGGGTTATTTGAGTGTAAGTTGAGGAGGGGTGGAAGGAAGCCAAGAGGGATCGGGGAAAATGGCATGCTCCAACTTTTTATTAACTAGAACTTTTCTCTCTTACCTTTCACCCTTGGGCCTTGAATATCTTGCTGGAAGAGCTTTGAAGCAGGACTAAATTTCTCAGTGATTCAGAGAACCCATATTTCTGCATGGCCTCCTCAGCTGCACCTGGTCTTTTGAGACTGCCAGTCTTCAGCTGAACAGCTGTATGCAGAGGCTGGGCCTGGCCTTTTGACATTGGATGCCCTTGCCAGAAGGCATAATGATTCTACCATTCTTTGCCAGTCTGTGGTATAGGAGCCTGCCTCAACATGGTTGTGGCACAGGAGGATTAAGAGAGAGTTCCACATGCACATTACTCCTAGGTCCCGGGTTCTGATGCTGGCAATGTTGTGTACCCAGCTTCTGGGTTCTTTTGAAATGTGTACACCTTCCACACCCTTCCCATTTGCACCCTGTGGGCAAAAACTGACTCATACCCCAAAACTTTCATTTCTGAAATCTAGGGTGTCAGCTGGCACTTTTTGTACTGGCATTTACTTCTGAGATCTTTGCAGGTACATTCCTCGCTATCGCTGAACTGCATTCGGCAGATGATTCATGCTTTTACTACTTTTCCTTTCAGCATTCAGATGATCCTCCACGCCTTGAAAAATAAACACACACTTTGCTCTCTCCTGCGTATCTGTGAATAATTCCATTGCATTAAGAAGCTGTACATTGGTCCTGCTAGTTATTCTGCTCTTTCCCTCAAAATGCAGTCCTGTAGTGGCATGTGTGTTTGTGTTCTGCTCTAAGAAAGTAGTATTTACATTTTTAAATTATTTAATTGTATTGCTTCCTAAGCAAGAGTTCCTATTCAACCCTTCACCTCTTTTACAGCATGGGCAACATCAACAGAAACTATTATTACAGTTCCTTCCTTCCAGTTTATTATTGAAACTGACCATGCTGAGAGGATTTGCTGTTTTGGCAAACCGATGCGCTGTCTTTCGGCATATGTTATTTACAGAGGGTGTGTCTGCACCACACGTTCATCAGCCTGCCTGACAGTATTGCCATTTGCCTTTATATTCCTGCCAGAAGTCAAGTTGTGAGCCGAATAAGCTCTTTCCTTATCCTTTTTGAGTGCAACCAGAGGTTTATTTCCTTTTAAAATTAAGAAAGCATACCAAGCGTCCCCTCGACAAAAAGTTACTAAAACCCATCATGCAGTATAAAATTAATGGTGACCCATTCTCTTGTTTCCCTCTTCAAAGGCAAGGACAATCCATCCACCAAATCCCATCCTTTTGGGGTGGCTTGGGGGAACTTGTGGGGTCCACACAGTGGTGAGCCACTGAACGTTAATGATGTGCTACATGGAACGGCTTCCGCATGGTGTTGTTTTATGAAGCCACTACCATGCATCTGACATCTTTTATTGTACTGATAGCCGTTCTTCTTCCAAGGGGTGTTACACACATGTGGTTCCCAGGCAGATGACACAGTAAAATTATCAGTGACGCTTCAGTAGAAAAAAGATGTCATGTGCTTGGAGAAAAACTTACTGGCTTGTTCAGGTGCAGCAGATAATGAATGCTTCCATACCCAATGATACACAACTAAAGTGATGTTTGTTAAAGACACGTCATGATGTTCCGATTACCTGATATCTCCATCTTCAAAGCTGCTGCTTTTACGCAGCTCATGTTAACATTTATTACCATGACAGGCTGCCAACGTGTAATTTTTCAAGCAGGAATTTGAATGGGTGGGCGGGGTTAAGAGTTTCCGTGAAACTTCTAAAGCTTCTGGCAAAGAAGCACTAAGTCGGATGGTGTAGAACTGATACTGTAAGTACAGCGCTGCCGCAGGGGATTAATAACCCTGCTGAGGTTTAAAGTCCTGGCAAGTCTCCAGCTGACTGCATCTGACAAGCTCATGTTTAGAACTATTAGATGTTGATTTAGATCCTGGCTGTGGGGGGAAAGCAAAGAGTCTTGGATTGTTCTCAGAAACTGTGGGGGTAGAATTAAATGTTCTCTCCTGGCTTTTCTTCCCCTGCTCATGTCCCTCCTTAACCTTTCTTCTTTTCTCTCTCTTAGGTATGTGATGTCAAATCAGTAGGCTGTCCTCAGTGGCCTCCCACACACCGTCGTAACGTCATGTACCAGTATGAATATTAACACAGACATGCATACTTCAGTACTCTGCAGCCAAAGAAGAGAAAGGGTACGTTTGGAGAACAAATGACCGGGAAACACTGCCTGGCTAACTTCTGCTGGGAACACACCATCCCCTTTTCTGCTGATGAAGAGCTGAACAGATTTAGGCTTTCTCAAATCTCTTTTTAATTTGATTGTTTGGGGTTTCTTTACACTTTGGGTTTCAAGCTCTGAGCTGCACTGGACCCAAATACTGAACAGCAATATGTGTCATGTCATTGTCACTTGCCGCTCAATGCTGTGGACACTCCTGAGTATTGTTGTGGCTTTTGCAGAGCTCATAGCCTTCATGAGTGCTGATTGGTTGATTGGCAAGGCAAAACTCGGGAGTGCTCATAACGGAGACAATGGGACAGGAGGATCACTGGAACCGTATCGTCCAACCTTGGGGATCTATGAACGCTGCACCCGAATCCAGCACATGCCATACTCCAGGCGAGACACACAGTGTGGCCCCTATGCGGAGAACTTCAGCGAGATCGCCAGCGGCTTCTGGCAGGCTACCGCGATATTCCTAGCCCTGGGGATCTTGGTACTATGTGCTGTTGCACTAGTATCCGTCTTCACCATGTGTGTACAGAGTATTATGAAGAAAAGTATTTTTAATGTCTGTGGGCTGCTACAAGGGATTGCAGGTAGGTGTGACGAAGCACAAAACTGATACCTTGATAGTGTTAAGAGTGATGTGAATGAGAGAGCGTTCTCTTCAATGCTTTTCTTGTCTACATTCTTCTCATATTCTATTTTTGACTTCCGCTGACCCAGAACAGGATAACACTTTCTAGGATAGCACTGTTCATCTCCAGCAGGCTGGATTTGATAAGTGCACATTGTGACTTAGTATGTCCTGGTACACAGTATCAGCTGACATTGGTCTAACCAGTATCCTATTCTGTTTCTGGTTGGAAAAGATAGCACTGCAAAACTAGCTTGCAAGCTCTTAGTGCTAAACCATCTCTCTCTTGTTGCTTTAATAATTTTTACATCGCATTGAAGTTGATACTGTTTGTCTTTATCCCTTTTGAAGGGATCAGAAATTATCAATATCTTTCAGAGGGAAGAATATGATCATTTTCTTGGTTTATTTGAAGTACCATAGCAAAATTATGTAGATTCATTTAAAGAATAATGTATCTCCATTTTAGGCAGCTGATGGAGTTAATTTTAGATGAACAAATGAATTGTCTTCAGAGCCTCCTCTTCCAAACTGTTACAGGGTAATCAGATTTAAATCCAAATTGAAATCTGATTAAGCATTCTGTAAAGAAAGATAAGAAAACAATGTTTAGAAAATAGCAATTAAAGATCATTGAAAGTTTACACCATTTTGAGGTGTGCGTATACTAATAGGAGCTCTGTGTGTGTGCGTGTATTTATTTTTGATTTGATTTTTTTTATAGGGCCACCCTTCTTGGCCCTGTTGTCCTAGAGCAGTGTACAACAATTTAAAACCAGCTTTAATTAAAACCAAAGTCAATCAATTGATCTGTCTAAAACATTGGCGTCCTTTGCTTCTAAACCTCTTCACATTGCTCTCCCACATTATTAGCAGATCCAAGACATTACAAGGGACAGTGTTTTGTATGGGGGGAGGTTCTTAGTTGTTTCTGGTAGCCTGACATCAACCAAATTCCTGGTGGAAGAGCTATGCAGGCCATGCAGAACTGGGCAGGCCCTGCTCAATCAATACAAGCAAACAGTAGATTATATACTCTGCTATGGAAGTTTCCTAGGTGACTTGGGCCAGTCACACACACATAGCCTGGTCTACCTCAGAAGGCTGTTTTATGGAAAAGTAGGAGAATGATGTAAGCAGTTTTGGGTCCCTATTGGGGGGGAAAGGAGAGGTATAAATGAAGTAAAACTAACAAATAATATGAATGTCTTTGAGTCTGTCTTTAAAATAGACCCACCTCTGTCTTTAAAATAGACCCTTATTTGTAAGGTTGCATGTACTGCAGGGAGATAATTAATTGCAGCAGATTATTACATAGTGCACCATCTGAGCTGGTTCAGCTACTAAGACAGCTTCACCAAATGTAGTGAAGGAGAAGTTGAAGTGACTTTTAGCCACATCAGTATGCCTACTTCATACGTTTCATAGTTTCTCTGAAAATCCAGGGAACTGTCCTTCCACAGTAATGGTAAAGGAGAGCAATCTTTTGTGCAAGTCATCCACTGAGTAGTTGTGAACTGGTGGGAAAAATCTCTCCCCAGAAAGACTTGGAACCTCTTGATTCTAAGATCCTCTGGGTAGACCACCTGGCCAGAAAAGTGGGTTTTGTTGGACAAGAAACAAGTTCTGTTCATCTTTGATGAGAAATCATCTTAATAGCATCATTTACCCAGAGAGAGGTCTTTCTTTCCCCACCTACAACTTCCTGGGGTTCTGGAAGACATTGTTTTCCTAGCCAATGACATTCCTGCTTTGAACTACTCCCAAAGAGAACCCTTTTTTCAAGGCTCAAAGGAGCTGCAAATTAACTCAACATGTATTTTTCTTAGAACTTCATCCTAGTGAGTAGCCTCCAGTTCAAGAGACAAATGGTTTGTGTCTTCCCTAAAATAAAAAAATTTGTTGCTGTTCCACATTCATCAGTGGGAATGGAAGGACACATGTTCTGTGATTGTTTAAGGACCTTGACAAAGGAACATTGAATGAAAAATTGCATGCCAAAAATGGGCATTATTATATTGGTTCTCCCTGGTTAAGTCAGTACAAAAGGGAGAGAGATAAACAGTCTGCTAAATAAATGAAGGAAGCATATACTGTCCCTGATTACATAGTTGAAAGACATAGACATCTGCTTGGGTAAGTATGTAATATTAGGAATTTGCACTGAACTTATTACAATGGGGTAGCTGCATTAATGTGTTTCAGCAAACATAAAAAGTAGTTTTGGAGTGTGTTAAAGGCTAATAGTTCCATCCTAAGCTGAGTTATACCATTTTAAGCCCACTAAGTTGTGGCACAGAGTGGTAAGGCAGCAGACATGCAGTCTGAAAGCTCTGCCCATGAGACTGGAAGTTCAATCCCAGCAGCCGGCTCAAGGTCAACTCAGCCTTCCATCCTTCCGAGGTCGGTAAAATGAGTACCCAGCTTGTTGAGGGGTAAACGGTAATGACTGGGGAAGGCACTGGCAAACCACCCTGTATTGAGTCTGCCATGAAAACGCTAGAGGGCGTCACCCCAAGGGTCAGACATGACTTGGTGCTTGCACAGGGAATACCTTTACCTTTACCTTAAGTTTGATGTTGGAAGGGTATTTCTCCACCCTGTTTTTTCCTCTTCTTAAAGACAAGAAAGAGACAGTGTTGGTGAATTTAACTGTTAAATCAAGGTCCACTTGTGGGTCCTGATCCATCTACTTAAGTTTTTAAAGTATAGTTGTTCTGAAATTACAGTGCCACTAATTACCTACATGCCTTGATCTGGTTAGTTCAAGATCCCATCAGTCCTTAGAAGTTAAGCAGGATCAGCCCTGGTTAGGACTTGGATGGAAGACCATCAGGATAGTCAAATGTTTCTACACGGAGGTAAGCAATGATAAGCCACCTCTGTTCATCTCTTGCCTTAAATATTCCACAGGGGCTTTCTCAAGAGACTGGTATGCCTAACAGTCTCTTGACCTTTCAGAAACCTTGGTTCAGGTGAGGCCTACAAAGTATTCATCCTAACCTCTCTTTCAGAGAACTCAGGGTCATGCTAGTTGAAAGTAGTTGAAGTAGTTGAAACTTACCCTGGAGTTATGAGGAATCCACCACAACACTTTGTGCTTTTGTTTTGAACAACCTCTCACCCTAACATAACTTTTGGTTATCGCCATGAGTTGGCTGCAACTTGATAGCAAAAAGTGAAAAAAGAGCCCATCTGACTAGCACTTGAAAAATGTAACTCTGTACCCAACCTGTGTTGTGACTAGAAATTTAGTAAGCTTGAAATGCTTCACTGGGTTCACTGATAGTCAGTAAGGGTAAGATGGCTACATCCTGATAGTTGTCTGTGTTCTGCTGCTGTTGTGCCTGGACTCTGTTGTACACGTTTCTGGCTTTGGTATTGCAAATGGTTTGAGCAGATAGTTCTTGTAATCTGTCAGCATGGCTATGAGCAGACAGAACTATAAAACCATTGCTACACAGTTAGTCCGAGGTCTCAGCATTTGCTGACAAATTTTGTTTTTTGATATTATTGCTGTGAACTGCAAATAATTCACAATCTAATCTTGAAGTCTTTTTCTTAATGGGTATTTGGAACATGAGCTTTTTGTCAAATCTGATAATATTCAATTTTATTTGCAACCAAAGAAGAAAGATCTTCTTGACATATTCATGATCTTGATTAATTGTGTGTGGGGTGTGTGTGTGTGTGGGGGGGGTGTATTTATTGCTGAAATTTGTCTTGGAGAAGAATTGTTTACATTTCTCTCCCATTCCTTAGGTTGGGCTTGGAAATTACATAAGGCAAGACTTATAGAATGAACACTGTATTTTTTCATTTGAGTCTGTACTCCAAACAGGAGTGCCTAGAACTAAGGGGTTGCTTAGGGGGGACTGACAGATTAGGCCAAAGACTTTAGTCTTTCTGTGATAATAATCAGAACAGTCCTATATAATGTACCATCTGATGCAAAAGTTCCTCTTGAAATCTCAAGAGTTTGGTATTGTCTACTGTTTACTGTTGCTTTGCAGGGAAGCAGTGTGTTGTAAACATTTAGAAACAGACCAAAAAAGAGTAAGTCATTATCTTCAAAGGATTTGGAGAACAGTAGATCCATATAATTAGATCAGTAATTACTTTGTAACAAGCAAAAGAGACCAGACAGGCTGTTGTCTGAGTATCACTAGAAAGTATATAATCTTTTTTTAAGATGGCTGTGAATCACTTGGAAGATCTGAGTGCCAGCAGTTTTGTTCTTAAAATACGAATGGGGAATTAATTCAGACTAGATTGATTGCAATAACAACTTATTTTCAACCAGTAAATACAGCAGACCAACTGTTTATATCATAATACTCTTTGGTGCCCCCATTTAATGGGATGGATCCAGCATAACATTTCCACTTGTCCAAAAAGATGACCACAGCTGCAGCTTGCACTGAGTCAAACATTGTATTCCCAGTTCTGCTTCCACCAGTTTGTTGTGCACTATGGTATGTAGGGAGGAAAGCACTAGTTGTTGCCCAATATTTTGCAGAAGCAGAACTGTGCTCAATCCATTTATGTTTCCACTTGTGTAGCACTGGAGCCAGGACATCAAACAGAGAAGCTCTGTCATTTTATTCCATGATTGGACATCTCTTCCTCTTGAGCATATAAAAATTGTCCTATACAAACAAACTAGCAGATATGTCTGGGGTAGCATTTGGGAGTCAGTAGAGAACTATTTGCATTTTGTTTTATGCCATATTTATTTTATACTCCCATCCTAGCTTTTCAAATATTTTTTTCTCCAAGCCTTCAAAAGAGAACAGGTTGCAACCATTTTCAAGGCTTGCCCTCCGGTGAGATTTAAGTGTCATTTAATTTTAGCTGTGTCTTTTGAATCCCACTTCTGTGCCAGGACACTGTACATAGAGCCTTCTTTGGATTATTTCTTTTTTCACATTGAGAGTAATTTCATATGCCTCTACTGCCCCCTTGCCTCACCGTCTTGCTATAGAACATCTGTTCCCTGGCCCCTTTTCAACTTCCTTCAAGGCGTTGAATGCCTTCTTTCTTGGATTCCCTTGTGCCTACATTCTTCATTCACTTTGACAAGCTCACTGCTCCAGCAGCCTCCTGCCTTCCCTCCCTAGCCTCTTTCTTTGGCCTGTGACTCTCGATTGACCACTCCACCCCCCCCCCAAGGGTTGTGGACCAATTGGTTGACTAGATATGCAAGCTTGGCTTCCTTGAACTTCCGCCTCTCTTTTGCTCCCTCTATATAATCTTAAATTATGTTGCTTCTCCCAATACAAGCCTGTTACAACCTACAGATTCCTCTGGGATTATGTTTCTCACCTGACTACCTCATACTCTTTCAGTCTGCCCTTCCTCTGTCACACTGTAGTCTCTCACTGCTATCCAAAATCATTCACCTCATTTAGATTGTACATTCTTAGATTGTAACTTGAATCCTGCAGTAAATTTCAACTACTGTGTGTGTGTATGGGGGGGGGGTGCATAGTTTCCAATGAGTCCCCCTCCTGCTGCAGGCCCTCAATTCCAGCAACACTTTGGGTTGCAGCAAGATGAAGAGGAAAAAATCCCATTACATTGATGGAGATACCCTCAATTTGAGGAACTTTATCGTAGGATCCAAGACCATGTAATGCTGTTCTGATCTCTTCTTGGGCTTTCAATCTTTTTTCTGTATCTAGCATGTTTCCTTGCTTTTACCTTGAAACTTCTTCATTTTTCAGCTCCTTTCTTTTTTCCTGCTTGTGATCTCCACTTCTATTGCACTGTGGCCTTTGGCAGCCCAAAGGTGTCTTGCTGCCTGTAATGTAATAAACTAAACTAAACTCCAGCCATTCTTCCTTACTGTCTGGAACTCTCTGTGTGGCCTCAAAGCCGCCCTTGCTCCCTAATTTCCTTTTGACCTCCCATTCTAAGTCTGTTGAAGTCAGTAGGCTAAGGACATAACTGCATTTAGGGCTGCACTTTTAATCTCCACCCCCCAAGTTGAACCAGGTTTTAAGTGGTTTGCATAACTGCATTTGTCCCCCTTATCCCTAGGTTCTCTCTCAACCATTGTCTCTTTTAGAGTTCAAACGCCTTAGACCCATTGTTATAATCTCACCCCCCCTCCCCCCAAAAAAAACAACCTCTGGAAGGCTCTGCCATATCTACTAAAAATTGTTTCCATGCTTATAATGAAACTGCAGTCATTGCATTTTAAAATCACGTCTTAAGCACAGTTTCTTCTATGTTTCTGCCTAAACGTTTTTTTTTTACCAGCCTTTTCCATTTCTGGGAGACCTCTGTGTGTTTTATAGTGGAAATCCTGACACAGTCTTACGCTGAATGTTGCGGTACACGAGTTCTTGTGTTTAGGTGGCTGCATTCCAGTAGGACAGCTCATTATGTACTTGCCTGCTGCACGTTTAAAGCGCAGGAAAATACCATATAGAGGAAAAAAGAGGGTATGAGACATTACTAAAGCCCAGTTCACGCATACAATAAAATAACATGAGAAAGCTTTTAGTTGGGACGTCACTGCAGGCAACAGATAGAAGAATCTGGCCTTGAATATCCCTTTGCATAAAATGCTCCCCAAAGACAGAAAACAAGCCCTTCAAGGCAGATGTCGTCTTCATCCCCCCCCCACCCCCAGTTCCCTTACTGGGCTGATTGTCTATTTTCAGAAGGGCTTTAAAATCAAGATACATCACAAAATGTGATCCTGCACCAGCAGACTGGTACAGTCCATTGTGCCACCTGACCTGTCACCTTCTCCTCTTACCTGTATGAACAGACGTGGAAACATATACAATTAATTGCAAGTGGTGCAGGCAGTAAATTATTTAAATATTCTGATTGTGGCTGTCTACACAACCAATTCTCTTGCTGCTCCAGGGGAGAAAAAGGCAATGTGGAATTTCCTAAGGCTCTTGCCTATTGATATGATAGAGCGGGGGTAGTCAAACTGCAGCCCTCCAGATGTCCATGGACAACAATTCCCATGGGAATTGTAGTCCATGGACATCTGGAGGGACACAGTTTGACTACTCCTGTGATAGAGGATGCTGTGCTGCATTTGAGTTACATCCTTTCAACCATTGAGGAACAGTAGAGCACCAAAAGAGTCATGTAGGAAATGTAACATTGGTGACATAAGCACTGAGCCTTACCCACAGCAGGAGATAAAACTGGAGTAAATTAGGGGAAACTGTCAGATTGCTGAGGACAGACAGTGTCCTCAACTCTTCTTAAGCTTTAGGCTTGCTGTCCTTCAGCCCCAGTGCTCTTTCTGGGGCCATTACTTCCTCTCGAGTTCTTTCACTATTGATGTTGGTGTGAGATAGCTTTGTTGCTTGCATTCCTTCAGTAGTTTCCTTTTCACGTAGCAGAGAAACGGGTTAAGCTTGAGGCCTGATTAGAATCATGTTTAGCAGGCTTACATCCTTATCTTTCTTACCAAGCTTACAGTGGTAGTTGAGTGGTAAAGTTGTGCTCTAGAATCATAATGGAGGAATATCTTGCATGGTGGACTGGAATGTTCCCCCAAGGCCAGTTGTGAAATAGTTTTACAAGAACACTGCCAATGCAGTGTCAGTTGATAAGTCTTATGAAATTACACCTATTAGGAAAACTGACCAGTAACCCTAAGGCACCCTGACAGTGATGTGTTTCGTTCATCTTTAGATTGAGCAAAACTTAATTTGTGTAGAATTATTCAGGAGAACAGCATGCTCTGGAGTCATCCATCAAAAGGGAAATTGTGTCAAAGGTTGTGAAATGCCTTTTCAACTTTTCTTCTTTGCTGGGACCGCTGTGCTGTCCTATCATATTAACTCACACAAAAAGTCCAGTGGGACTTCTCTCCAGTTAAGTAAATTTTTAACTAAAGCATCAATAATTTGTGAAAAGTGACTGTACAAGGTTACTATACATTCTTGTTCTTTCGTTAATCTACTTGTAGCTGTTAAGGAGGCATTAAGGTATTCTATAAACATTTCCCAAAAAATTGCATTCAAGCAGTTGATGGGAGTTTCTTGAAACTGGCATGTCTTTGCCATCCAAATTTGATCCTAAAGGATCTTGTAAGGGCAGTCTGAAAAGAATATAAGGTTGATCATGTCCTAACACCTACTGAGTTTTACCTTAAAAATATGACATTGTCATGGTGTGGTATGGCGAGTTCACAAGAGTAGTTTACTACTCAAAGGGGAATATGGCTATGTTGTGGAAGGATAAAAATTGCCACACCTGTTAAATTCTACATACCACCTCCCAGTTCATAAATTTGAGGTTGTCTAGGAATTAATCAATGACATGGGAAGATGCTGCAGTTTAGCATTAGAACTTTGCATGTAGAAGGTTCTCAGTTCATAGAATCATAGAGTTTGAAGGGATCTCCAAGATCATCTAGTCCACCCCCCTGCAGAATGCAGCAAATTCACAACTACCTGCCCAATCACAGTAACTCCATGTCCAGATGATGCCTCTCCCCAAAAAGTTCTCTGATAGAAGGTTTTTGAAAGCATTCTACTATGTTCAAGTCCATGGAGAGACATAGAGAGGTCAGCATAGTCCAGGGTCCCCAACCAGGGGTTCATGGACCCCCAGGGGTCCACAGGAGCTCTGGAGGGGGTCCTTGGCATTTCCCCTTCTGTCTTCATGGACTTGGCCACAAGCTAGGGGACCAGCCACTTCCATTGCTCTTCCCCCCCCCTTCCTGAGTGTGAGTTCTCTCATGGTTTCTGTGACTGGAAGGGGGCAGAGTCTGCATGCCTACTCTCACCTTAAACCATGTCCTGCCCCCCCCCCCAGTCCTCCTCAATCCTGCCTGTTAACAAAGGTGGTGATGTCACTTCTGGTGTCATGTAACTAATGGGACAATGTCAGGGAGGCATGGCCAGCTGACATACCTTCTGGGGCTCCTTAAAGCCTGAAAAAATATTTCAGGGGCTCCTCCATGGTCAAAAGGTTTAAAAAGGCTGGCGTAGCCAGTACTGAGATGGATAAACTAATGATTTAGAAGAAGAATTGGTTTTTATATCTTGCTTCTCTATCAGAAGGAGTCTCAAAACAGCTTACAATCACCTTCTTTTCCGCCATTCCCTGTGTGCACAAGGGGGAGGGAGCTCCCCTGGTGTATGCTGCCCGTTCTGATGCAACCGCCCCATGCATGCAATGCGGGGCTGGAAGCTTTTGGAGCACTCTGTGGTGGCAGCAGCGGTGGGGGGGAGCGGGGGCATGGGGCCCCCACTGCACGATGGTGGGGAGCAGCATAGTGCTCTCCCACCATGGTGGGAGTGAGAGGATGCCCCTGTAAGCTCTGCGGAGCTGTGGAACTAGCAGGGCCAAAAGGCATCCCTGCAGGGAGGCCATAGGTTGGGGGAGGGGCCAGGCACTGGGCCAGCCCTTGCCAACACCCACAGCAGACCCAGGGATGCAGAAGACTCCCCGAAGCCCTGCTGCCGCCATCTCAGGAGTTCCGGCCCATGCATAATCGCTCCTTGAGAGGCTTTACTGTGTTTCAGGAAAGTTGCCCATCATTACTGATCTTCTCATTTAACATACTCTGAACACACTATGAAAGCAGCTAGTGTAGAGTCTCCAACAATTTTTATGATAATTTTTTAAAAGATTTTATACTCAGCTCTTGATGTGACAGGGATAACACAAATAGTTCTTAAGACACTTTCTGGCAAACGGTTAAAGGAAACCCTTAATGAACAGAAACTTGAAGGCAAAAGTAACAGCCCAACCACTTCCGTTCATTTTTATCTCTTGCTTAAGATTTTAACGGTTCCTGACTTATACTATGTGTGCGTTGCGGGCTGGTAAAGTATATCAGTTCAGTATAGTTGCCACAAAAATGTAACCATTTCCAAAGAGCCTGATGTTGCTAATCAAAACTTTTAGTTTCATATCCTCCAGCATTCTTTGTAACCTCTTGCTCATTTGTTCTGCAGAAACACCAAGAAAAATAAAGTTACTGAAGATTTCTAATCAGTTCAGCATTTGGAGTATACCAGTTCTCTTCCAAATCTTTTTTTCTATGACTAATTGGAATTTGGGATTGGAACTGGACAGCTTAATGGAGGAATGGTCTATCAATAACTACTTGCCATGGTGACTAAAGGAAACCCCTAAGGCAGGGGTAGTCAACCTGTGGTCCTCCAGATGTTCATGGACTACAATTCCCATGACTACAATTCCCATGCTGGCAGGGGCTCATGGGAATTGTAGTCCATGAACATTGGGAGGACCACAGGTTGACTACACCTGCCCTACCGGAAGAGGCAGTAAATCTTTGAGTATCAGTGCTTGGTGGCGACATCAGGACATAGCCCTCATCTCTGTGTCCTGTTCATTGGCCCTCCAGAGTAACTGGTTGCTCACCATTTGCAACAGGATGCTTTTCTTAGGTCGTACACATTTTCTTAGGCCAACTTCATTTCTGGTGCCTGGATCTGGAGAAGTGATTGTACATCTCAGGTTGGCTGGGGACGATGAGACACAGAACTGTCCGAGCCAACAGGGAGCTTCATGGTTAAGTAGGAATTTATAAATTAATGTTTAACAATCCAGTATACTGTAGCTCTCACTGTCCATTTCATTCAAGACTAAATTGAGCTGGATGTCTTCAAGCATGTTCATAGTTAGTGACATCTGGTAAGAGAGCGCCTTCACTGGAGGCGGTCACCAGATGTCACTAACTGTGAACATGCTTGCTCTCTAATCCTCTCATGGCCATTACTGCGTCCACTGGCAGTGAATTCCATGTTTTAATCACACTTGGCGTAAATTACTTCTGTTTGTCCATCCTGAAACTTTTGTCAATCAATTTCTTTGAGTGCCGCAGAGTTTAGTCTTATGAGAGAGGGAGAAAGCGTTCCCTGTTCATTTTCTCCACACCGTGTAAAATTCTATGTCCTCCACTAAGCACCTTTTTTTCTCAATCAAAAATGCTGGACTCTGTAACCTTTTCTGATAGGGAAGCAGGTCTGTCACGCCCAGTCTCCACCATATACAAACTGTTAAGCTTGAATTATTAAGCAGTATTTGTTGTCTTACTACCTTGGCCTTTGTGCACAACCTCCACACCTTCATGCTTCTGGAGCTTCATAAATTGCTTCTTCTGACCTCTCTCTTGCTCTGGTGACAGCAGTTACAACTAGAGGCCTCCATGGTTGTGGTGCCAAAGCTCCCATCCCAGAGAGTTTCATCTGCCTCCCTCTATCATTGTCTTCTAGCAGGTGAAAATGTGTTTTGTTGGGCTTTCCCTCACTCTTAGGGCCCTCCTCGCTATTTCTACATCTCTGTTAATATGTTTTAAAAAACATTTTAAATATTGTTTATGTATTTATATTTTTAAACAGTTTTAATGTGTTGATTGTTTGCTCCCTTGGGGACCCAAAAAGTTGGGTGGAAAGGGAGCAGACAAATGTTTTAAGTAGCTAAATAAATAATACCATTGCTAATGTACAGTATTCTCCCGGGATCTTCAGAGGAAGTGTGCAATGTTCACATGTGAATGAATAAACATGAAAGCACATTGCCTTTGTGAAAGGAAGAGTCCACGTTCCTTGATTCCAAAGACTTGGGCTGCAGTAATTACTCGATGGTGGTAATATGGACTTAAGTAACCTATATGCTGGTAGATTTTTTCAATGTCAGGTGTATTTTCATGTTTATTTTCTGAGACAGGCATTTATTTAGTCAAAAGGAAGTAAATTACTTTAATTGAATCCTTTCAAAGTATTGCAGACTAAAAATGCTACAGAGATTTCAGTGAGTTAATTGGTGAAAGCAAAATAACGAGTGACTATTTGTATTTTGGGGGCTAAATGGATGCTGTAAAATATGTGAAGATACATACACCAGTTGGAAGCACATCTTAAGGCTTGCATTTTGACAGGCTGGGAGCAGTTCAGAGAAAATTATTTGATGGCACCAAGGCTCTGGAATCCCACTGTACTTGAAATCAGTAACAGCATGCAGCTTCTTGATCTGCTAGAAGCTATTTCCATTTTCTGTCTTCTTCAATTGTTTAAATAACACCACAGAGACTTGCGCATCTTCTGCATTGGCCACAGTTAGCTAATTTATTTTTTCTTTGGTGGCATTTTTGACAGGACAGACAAACTCTTTAGCTTTGTTGGGAAATGGGAGGATAGGTTTGGGATTTGCAATCGGAGAGTGGCTTTGCCAACATACTCTGCTGTTTAATGTGGCAAAGCAGCAGCTGTACAGAAGACTCTCGGAACTAAATGGCCTGCTTCATCTTACATCCAAATAAACAGCTAGGCAATGATGCTCCGAAGGGATCATTTTTCTGAGCAGGCCAAGGGATCTGCTTCAGGGCAAGGCTGCTGATGCCCTGGCATGGATCAAAGACAGGGTGCGTCCAGTCAGGTCTTTGGAGTGTCGATGCGCTGTACTGGAAACTTTTTTGAGCTCTTGGCTTTTAATACGAGTGGCTTTACTTATGTTAAGTGGCTATTAGTCAGTATAGCAGAAATGGAACTGCAGTACATTTCTGAGTATTCATTTCAGATGACAAGGGAAGATGGTTGCCTCAACCTGTAAGTGTTCTCCAGAAACCTCTACAGTGGGCTGGATTAGATGGACCTTTGGTGTAATCCAACTTGGCTCTTATGTTTGCATTTATAATTCGAATTCCAAATAAAAGGTACATCACAATTAGTTAATTAACCATGACTTTAGATCTTGTTGCCTTCAAAACAACAGGAGACGTTGCTTCTATTGCATTTATAGCTATGTCAGGGGAGGCTGCTTCTATTGTGTTTCCACTATGGCTCATATAAGTAAAATTTCAGAGAAAAGAAGGCCAAAACTATAGTTTTCCCTTAACAGATTTAATGTGTGGTTCTTAGTGGATCTGAGCAATCCAGTTAATTCAGTAAGAGCTATAGGAACTATCATCAATAAGTTACTATATTTGTGGGTAAAATGGACATTGAGAACGTGCCAAATTGTTTAGACAGTATTGTCATGAAACTGCACAGCACAAGATGACCTTTGTTTTCCAATAGAACGTTGTAATCTTTTGTCTAATCAATCTGTATAACGCAGATTAAATTCAGAAGTATTGATAACTGAGGATACATTAAAAATTGGAATATTAGATTGGTTGAGTCTAAACAAGGAGAGCAGATGAACTCTCAGAAGCCTAGAGCGGTGGTCCCCAACCACCGGGCCATGGCCCGTTGCCGGGCCGCGAAGGCCCTGGCACTGGGCTGCAGCTCCCTCTCCCCGCCCCCCCCCAGCAGTAAGAAACTTACCAGGCCGCAAACTTGCGGCCTGGCAAGCTTCTTACTATGGGAGGGGGGAGAGGGAAGCAGGGCCGTGCATTGCGCACATGCATTGCGCACATGCATTGCGCACGCTCATTGCACACGCACGGCTTGTGCAGTCGGGCAATCGCTCTCCTTGCTGCCGCTGGTCCCCAGCCTCAAAAAGGTGCTACACTTGGATTGCACCCTTTCTCAGGCGGCTTATGAGGAGTCCTCCTTTATTATCACAGATATCCTGGGAATGAATTGAGGTTGAGAGTCATTTGACCAAGGTTGGTTCGTGACTTTCCTGACTCAGCTGGTATTTGGACCCTGATCTAAGTACAGCACAGACTCCTACTTGTTGACAGTATAAGATGAGAGAGTCTAACTTTTCCTATGTTCAGCTTTTTAGAGCCGTGTAATTTGCTGCCATTTAACAAGCAGCAGTCCCTAGCCTTGGTGAACATTATTTCCTGCTTAAAGGGAAGAGATATTATACATCTAGAGAAGCTGTGCTCTATTGCCAGTAGTAGGAAAGGAGCTTTCAAACATTCGCGGGACTTTTAGTCTATAAATATCCCATAGCCCGTGTGTGTATGTGTGTTGTTAATTATTGGATTTCATTCTATGTACGTTAAGTTCAAATATAGTTGTTGGGGTTAAATTTGGTTCAAGGGTATAGTACTTTTTAAAAACACAACATTTTGAGGGTGGAGAATTTCCCCTCAAATAATTTGTTAGGCATCCCCAGAAGAAAAAAAGATGGTGGCACCAGAACACAAACATCTGTCGTGGAAATGATGTAGGGGGTACCTATTTCCTTATAAAGGATCTATGTTAGGTTAATTTCCTAATCCGCCCCCCACTTAGTGGCTTACCTATTAAATTGACCAGTACAAAACCATCCTTCTCACACATTCTTGACTAGGAATATTCTAACACAGCGAAAGCTGGCAGGGGCTCATGGAAATTGTAGTCCATGGACATCTGGAGGGCCGCAGTTTGACTACCCCTGCTTTATACTCTTGTTCTGAGAAGTAGCATGAGACACATTGCACATGGTTCCTTACCACATAAAGAAATCCCTAAGGTAAAACTGGGCTTTATTTCACATATGGATTTCAGTAACCAGTGGGATAAAAACAGTTATGTCTGATAAATTTGTGTCTCACAATTTACTTTGAACTGCTGCAGTTTTCAACTTTAAACTATTGGTTTAGGATGTTTTGACACAGTAGGCCTGTGAGTTTGCTTTCGGATATTTGTGTAACTCTTCACACATTCACCCACCCTCCCCCATTCTAGCTTGGAAAGAATGAATAAATGGCTTTAGGCCCCAAATAAATCCTGGAACAATAAAATAATAATAATTTGCAACCAATAATTTGCAACCAATAAGCTTGGTAAGAATTTTCGAAATTGCTTTTCATTTTTAAATAGTGTTTTCTGTATAATAAGTTTCTTAAGTAGCACAATAAAATCAGAGTCCAGTAGCACCTTTAAGACCAACATATATTTATTCAGGGCCTCTGATGAAGAGTGCTTGCACTTATTGTGGTTGATCTTAAAGGTGCTACTGGACTCTGATTTTATTGTGGTTTAATGGTTAATGTGTTGCTTTAAAATAGAGAAACTTTGGTTCCCAAGTGCCTTTTTAAACTAAGAGCAGACGTGTAACAGAACTGTTGATATTTTGCAACCCTATGGGTTTCTTTTCCCCTGATGGCTTGTCTTTGTATCCTTGCAATTAAGAAACTGTAAGGTACTGGAGCATGTAAAATCTTAATTGTTTTGAAAGAGAGAGGAACTAGTTTTCACATCTGTTCATATCCTGAAAATGTGCTGAGAAATGAGAGCATCATGGCTATGACTTAAAACTTAGTGGACTCTAGGAAAAAGAAGAGTTATACTTTTCCTTCCGAAAGTAGGTACCAAGTGTTCTACAGTATAATAATTATTAAAGGTGGGTTCCACTGACCACTTCCCTACAATTAAATCACTTTCTAATGTCACCTCACAGTGAAGGTTTATGTGGGATCCAGTGTTATGTATTTCACATTCTCTCATTAATTGGGCCAGGGCAACGTTATTCAGCAATACAAGTAATTGTGCTATTTTTCTATCTTCATAACATTGGAGTCAGCTTTTGAAACACTGTATCTGCCTACATTCCAAGTGTCATCAAGTCTGGCTGAATTTGTCCCGCACAATATTCATTGTTTTCTCCGCTAAAATCCTTGACCATGTCCAAGATGCCAGTCTAGCAGTAGGAATTTGGTGGGGACAGATGGGACATACATTAAAATATAAATACATAAGATAAACTGTAAACAAAGCCATGGGATTAAAGTGATCTAGACTGCAGTCTGTTCATGTGCCTTCTTGATCACTGAAATGTCTCATTTTGGACCTGGATATGGTTTTCTTTTTTGTGCAATGTTTATTTTCCCTAAAGCTTATTGCCCTTCTGTTCTAACTCTTGTTTCTTCGTCTTGGCAGGTCTCTTCCTTATTCTAGGCTTGATCTTGTACCCTGCTGGCTGGGGTTGCCAGAAGGCAATAAGCTATTGTGGACCTTATGCTTCTGCTTATAAACTTGGAGATTGTTCCTTGGGTTGGGCTTTCTACACTGCTATAGGTGGCACAGTCCTGACCTTCATCTGTGCTGTTTTCTCTGCCCAAGCTGAAATTGCCACCTCCAGTGACAAAGTACAAGAGGAAATTGAAGAGGGGAAAAGCCTTATTTGTCTCCTTTAATGAGCCAAGAAATCCGTCAATGTCTCAGGTGCACTGGGTTCAAGGGGCTTAGCAAATGGACTCCTCTGACTGAGTGATGGAAACAGGAGCTTCCTGAAGACTAGGAACTGTGCAGCCACTGAGGACTACGGGCAGAATAAGAAGAAAACGATGCTACAGAAATCCTGGCGCCTAGCTGTATTGGCAGGATGCTGCAAAACTCACATTTATATGAACTGCCTGACAGTTGCAAAAATTATCCAGTCTTTTTGACATTCGGCACCATGAAGGAATCTTCAAAAGTGTTTTGTTGAAAATGCCAACATTTTCAAGTATGCACAGAACGAGATGCCATAAACCAGGCTTTGGTTTCAAGGGCTTTTGTCTTTAGTCACCTGGTCAGTGGTAGCATTTTCCTTGGCGGCTTTTTGTTGTTGTTTTAAGCGCAGCAGGTCATGTTGTATAAGACATGTGAAAAAAAGATTGTGCTGAGGAATCAAGCATTATCCAAACTCAAGCTATTTGAGCGGTGGGGGAAGATGATCTAGATTTTCATTTCAGCAGGGACAGTAAGCAATATATTGCCCAGTAAATATACCTGCGGCACAGAGCTACCACAAAGAAGTACAGGGTAATGTAGCAGCCAGAAGCAAAGCTAAATTTTGTTGGTCCCCATAGTACAGGCCTACTGTCTAGTTGATCTACCTGTAGAGAGTAGGAGACAAAGCAAGCATTCTGACTACTATGAAGTAGTAGCCTTGAAGTTGTGCTTGGGCTTCATCCAGTAGCAAGCTTTATACAGCAAATGCCATTGATGGACATAGCCTGAGACTTTCAACAACTGCTTCTTGCCGTCATTTCAACTGCAGCCTGCCCTTGTGCTCATCCCAACTATCCCATAAGAGAAACCATGTTAAAGCTCTAATACTTTTGAAAAGCTCTTTTGACATTTGTATGACATCTATAGGAAATGCTGATGAATGCAGTGAATGGACATTCAGTAATGGCTCCACCCCATTCCTTAGGATTTTATAAAAACTCATTCTGATAAAAGAGCAGTGTGCTGCAGTGGTGGATATAGAAACGTGAAGGGCTATCAAATGGCCAAGTTTCAAATTTAGATATTACATCTGCCTTACTAACATTGATATTGTGCCTCTTGATAAGCAGTGGAACACACAAAAGATGTGAAAGCAAGGAAAACGCAAAACTTTATGTCAACCACTAGTGATAGACCACTTATTTTTTTACCATACTTGTTATTATTTTTTATTGAGACAGCCAACTCAAAGGAAAAAATAATGTCTACCCCTCAGGATGGCTGCACAATCTTTTAACCACTGGTATATAGTAAAAGTATTCCCAGAAGGCACTTGTGAAATAATAAGTAACAAGCTAGGCACATGGATATTTTGTAAGCTGTCAATATCTGTGTCAATCCGTTGACTATTTGAAAAGCTGATGCTGGTGCCATGAAAGGGAGCTGTACTAGACACGCAAAGCATAGTACATGTCAGGATGTACGAAGACTAGAGAAGACTATAAGTATGCTAATGTGAAGTTTGCCATTCAGCAAACGACTTCACACTATGAGGCTGGGGTCTGGTGAGCAAAACAACTAATTGTTTTCTAGTTTGCCAGTGCAGCAGACTAATCTCATTCTATTATTTGTAGAGGTGCAGGACACAACTTGTGGCCCAAGCCAAGCTATTGTGACCTGCCAAGCATCTACTAACCTGTTTTTTTTGTGTTTTGTTTTTTAAGATCCTCTTGGAAAACAGTCATATTGTATAGTACAAGGCCAGGGGTAGTATTCTGGGATAGCTCTGGTGCAATGCCTCTTAATTCACTGTGGCCAAAATCCAGGTGAGCATTAATGGTTTTCCAAAATTTCAATTTCTGACAATGTACACTTGAATGGCCATTTCACTAAATGCTAAAAAAACATATTGGAGATTCAGCATAACAGCAGTTTAAAGGAACCCCCTAGATTTTCAGCCTTCTTTAAAAAAAAAACCTATTGGGTATATGTCAAAGGCTTGAATCCATCTATATTTTCACAGGTTTGGGGGCATTTTTTGTTGATCTGCCCTCATGAAAGAAACATACTATCCCATCCAAGCTATTCCTTGGGGTCCCTGTCCCTCATGAGCTGCATTTTGTGGTGTGTTTTGGGTTGCCTCAGGAGAAAGGAATCAGTGAAAACTGCCCTTTTTGCCTCTGCCTGGGGAGGTGAAGATTAAGGACTTTACAAAACAAGAAACTGAATGAACAAATCGGCCCTGACAGAGCAAGCTGAAGGGATAACATTTATGGAACAGACCAGTACAAGCTGCTCTTGAGAACGCCTTGTTTGAAAGAATAGGTTGAACCTACCAACTATTGCTTTTATTTACCAGGACTTCCAAGTTTCCCACTTCTTTGTTCTTCAGGGTTCCAAAATGAATATATTAACTTTACATAACACACTGAAATCCAGACTGATAGCAAACATTTTCAATCTTAGTGTGTTTTATGGTAAAATGTATTAACAACAGTTGAAGTGACACTCAGTTCATCAGGAATTCCACATTTTAATCTGCATTATCTACAGAATGCTTTCACCTTTAATCACAGGACTAGCATTTGTAATCTAAGCCAAGTTTGCAGTAAACTAGCTTTCACCATAAAGCAGGTTGCAAGTTCAGTAATTTGACAAGCGTCTATTCACCTGAGCAACAAATTAGATTTGTTTCACTGTACACACAGGGAGACTTACCTATAATTTGGTGCCAGTCCTGACTTCATCCGCTGTGGTGGATACTAAATCGGCACATCTAAAGTTTGTCAAAAAGCCCTGTCTTAAGAACATATTGATGCAGTCTTTTACATGCAGCAGTGTTTGAATACAGTTTTCTTCCTAACAAAATACCCATTTACATAGTGGGGATTTAATTATTTGTGAATATGGAGTACCCACATTATTTGCAAACAAATGTTTCACAGACACAATAATACTTAGGTCCCAGTTTTTGTATCAGTACATGAGCTGAATTATGGTACATTATGTTTCCATGAAAGGATTGTCTCATGTGGGCTTTTGCTGTTGTTGCTGTTTTTACACTGATGTATTGCAGCACTGTCCCACTTGGAAACAAGTTCCACTGCCATTTTCAAATGTTACAAGTTCATGTCCTCAGAGGACTAAACTCTTGGTCAATACCAGGCATTCTGTGATTTAAGGAGTACAAGTTCCAAAATGCTTTACAAAAATAAAATGTCAGCTACACAAGAAGCCAAATGTGACTGCTTCTTAATGTGTACTGCATTAACTCAAGGAACAGTTGGTGTTTTTAAACCTGTGTTCTAGATTTCTTTTTTTCAAGTATTTCACAGATTTTGAGCTAATATTCATTAAATATCTGTGGTTGAATCACTTTTGTAAATGTTTATTGTATAATGTGCCATTGATCTTTCCAAAGGGTAGTAACTTCAAAGGGTACACATAAACACTGTGTGTGATGTGCAATAACAAGTAGATAAATGAAGATTTGAAAGGGACAAGGATAGTGGCTCTTCAATGGACAAATAAAGCTACTATTTAACATTTATTATGTGCCAACCGTGTGCTTCCCTCTTTGGAAAGAACATATGGAATAACAATACAAGTGATGATGAATCTCCAGACTCTTTCGAACTAGCTGGGTAATCCAGGCCTAATTTATAGCCTGAACTCTAAATGTGAAGGGTATTTTGATATTTAGCAACCAATAAGCTCATCAGAAAAAGGAAACTGAGGGGAAGAAATGTTTGATATGTTTCTGTTAACACACAGTAATACATTTCTGTTGAGCTGTATTGTTAATTTAATGTGTCTACAATATAGCAGTTTCTTTGCCTAATAAAACAGTTATTAACTCCTGGAATTTTCTTGTAGCTCATTTCAAAACTGCATTATATTAATGGCAATCTCAACAAGCAGCCTTTTGAAGACACTCTAGCAAAAGTGAATTTGGAACAAGTTACAGGAAGTACAAAAAATGAGACTGCTGTTGTTTTACTGCTCCAGTTACAAAAGGAAGGGCAAATAACTTATCAGCAACCGCCTGTTGAAGCTCTTTAAAACTCTCCCATCAGGTCTTTGGTAGAAGCCAGGGTGCAGAAGATCTAGGGGCCCCTCCATATTTAAAAATGTTCGAATCCAGATCACTCTATACTGGAATAGTTGACACACCTGGGAGTTGTTCCCTGAGGCTCGTGGGGATGGAGGATGGGATTGGGCTGGAGTTTGCTTGTTTTATGTTTTAGTCTTTATGGGATTTTAATTTTTTTAAATTGTAACCCACTGCAAGATGCTTTGTGATAGCATCTCCAAACAAACAAATAAAACAAAGTAAAATGTGAACAAAATATATATATGCCAGTATAAAACTTGTTGCTTTCTGTTCTGATTTTATACTTCCAAAAAACAACAATAGTTATATTAACTAACATCATTTGTCAAAAACCTGAGTGCAGGCCTGAATTTGATACAAATAAAAGTAATAGACTATGGGAAAATATGGTGATTTAAAAAATTACCTTATTTCCCAAATGCCATTTTATTCTAATAATGTTTGATCCAGAGAAAATCACCAATTACTGTGTCTCCTCATATTTATGTGGATAAAAGTCAGTCACATTGTATACATGACGCAGACTGTAAATGAATGAGCTGCTTTAGGCATTCAGAATCCATGTAACACAACTCTTTTGTCGTTCCAAGCTCCAGATACAGATTTGCTGATCTTGGAACAAAACTGACTTTCTAGCCCAGGACGAGGAATGATAGCATGGTGCAATCCTATCTCCTATGGCTGAATAATGAAGAGACATTGCACACTACTTAAGATGATAGTCTAGGCTTAAACAGAAGTCATTGATAAAGGTATCCCCAGTGCAAGCACCGAGTCATGTCTGACCCTTGGGGTGACGCTCTCGAGCGTTTTCATGGCAGACTCAATACGGGGTGGTTTGCCAGTGCCTTCCCCAGTCATTACCGTTTACCCCCCAGCAAGCTGGGTACTCATTTTACAGACCTCGGAAGGATGGAAGGCTGAGTCAACCTTGAGCCGGCTGCTGGGATTGAACTCCCAGCCTCATGGGCAAAGCTTTCAGACAGCTGCCTTACCACTCTGCGCCACAAGAGGCTCTTAAGTCATTGATAGTCACAGAATATACAACACATTTTAATCATATGCTTTCCATTACGGAGAAAGACAGTTTACTGGGGCAGTCAATCCCACATACCTTGAATAGCATTACATCAAAGAATGTAATGTAGAATCTGCACCATTACAAACTTATTTATTTATTTATTTGATTTTTATCCCGCCACTCCCTGAAGGCTTGCAGGATTTGCACATGAGATATATATTGAATTTCAATGATTTAGGGTATGATCCTCCCCACAGCGCTATCAAGCAAGCCCCAGCCAATCCAAGGCATACTTGCCTAGAATATAATATGGTTCAATAGATGAAATAATTGCAAGAGTTGGATAATATGAACCAACACCAGCCCTCTCTAGGAGCTGCTGTGGCCAGTCTCAAGCAAAAAGGCAACAAAGTAGGTCATGCTCTTCAAACAATATTGAGCCAACTGATCTGTTTAAAAATATCTGATAGACTTGCAAAGTATCCCTGTTCAATCAGTGAGTATATTTTAAAATTTTGTCAGCATTATCTTAAATAGCCTATTTCTAAGAACTAAGACAATCCCATTATGTTTGAGACATTCTCCTGGGTAAGGAGGAATAACATTTATGTTATGATCTTAAAAATTGTGTTTGGACAAACTCAGCCATTTGTACAAACTCAACTACTGAGTGGCCATATGCAAATGTGTGCTGATTAATTATTTAAATTCATAGCTGTCATGATTAAGGTTTCTTAACAAACCAGGTTTCTTAACAAATCTAAGCTTGTTGAGATAACCTTTAAAAATGAAAACATATTATACATTTTAATGTTGCTACAGCATTGTGCCTGCTCAAATAATGTGTAGGTTATTGTTATGGGAAGGCCTCCAGTTCATGTGTACTCCTTCCCTCCTCCTCTACCACAAAAAATTCCTGGTTCCCGATAAAACAAAGTTTCTCATGAAATCTAAATTGAACAAAAACAACCTGTGAATTATTCTCTTGGCCCCAAAACAGAGCCCAAACCCGAGTTAGCCTCGATGATTTCCTGTTCTCCATCCCATAATGAACCATGGTTTACTGTTATGTTTGGGTGCATCCTTTGTCTCCAAAGAATAAATGACATCTGCCAGTGAAAGTTACATTCGGGAATGTTCACAATTTTATCATGCCCAGTTTGTGACTCAGATACAGTTTACCATCTCAATACTGCGATCTGCCTAGCAGGCAGACAATCATTGAATCATAGAATAATAGAGTTGGAAGGGACCTCATGGGTCATCTAGTCCAACCCCCTGCACTATGCAGGACACTCACAACCCAATCGCTCATCTACTGTAACCTGCCACCCCCTTAAGTCTTCACAGAATCAGCTTCTCCGTCAGATGGCTATCCAGCCTCTGTTTAAAAAATTTCCAAAGATGGAGAACCCCCCCACCTCCCGAGGAAGCTTGTTCCACTGAGAAACCACTCTGTCAGGAACTTCTTCCAGATGTTTAGACGGAATTTCTTTTGAATGGATTTCATCCCATTGGTTCTGGTCTGTCCCTCTGGGGCAAGAGAGAACAACTCTGCTCCATCCTCTGCATGGCAGCCTTTTAAATACTTGAAGAGGGTTATCAGATCCCCTCTCAGTCGCCTCCTTTCCAGGCTAAACAGACCAAGCTTCCCCAACCTTTCTTCATACGTTTTGGTCTCCAACCTCCTCACCATCTTTGTTGCCCTCCTCTGGACATGCTCCAGCTTGTCTACATCTGTCTTCAACTGGGGTTCCTTGTCCAAGCTGTAGTGTCAGCCAATGAGGGTCATACCATCATTATACAAATCCTTTAAAAAAGTAATACCATAACCTAGAGCAGGGGTAGTCAAACTGCGGCCCTCCAGATGTCCATGGACTACAATTCCCAGGAGCCCCTGCCAGCGAATGCTGGCAGGGGCTTCTGGGAATTGTAGTCCATGGACATCTGGAGGGCCGCAGTTTGACTACCCCTGACCTAGAGAATTTACAGGTCTATGCAAGGTTTATGCATGCCTTAATATAACTTCTGGGTTTCTTTGCAACAATACCCATCCCACTAAAAGCCATCCCAAAAATGCTCTTGAAAACCCTCCTGGAACGTCAAAAGAGGCTTCCTGTGTGCCGCAGGACTTCATTTTCTGAGGAAGGAAGAGGCATGAAGTTTCACTGGACAGAAAGAAAGTGGGGCTTCTTTGGGCTGCATCCCATAAAAGAAAATTCAACTACTACATTTGTAAGAACTAATAGCTGATACACTGGCCCTCCACAGAAGTAACAAGCAAATACCAGGAAAAATTGTTTTCAGAAGTTTCATTTTACTTCCAACAAATTCCCAGACAAATTTAATACTTGTAGATTTCATCAGTACTAACAAATCATATTCTCTTTCAAAACGCTCCAATTTACATCACAAAACCAAACACTGTGTCTATCTCTGGGCTCTTTCCTAAAACCAGTCCCAGTTCTAATTGTTGCCCTGGTCATTGACATACTTTATCCACAGCAGCAGAATTTATATAAAGGTTACAAAACGTCAACATCCTGATTCAGCTCTAGTTGCATTTTACTTCTGCATTATTACTAATGTCAGAATAGAGCAGGGGTAGTCAAACTGCGGCCCTCCAGATGTCCATGGACTACAATTCCCAGGAGCCCCTGCCAGCGAATGCTCCTGGGAATTGTAGTCCATGGACATCTGGAGGACCGCAGTTTGGCTAACCCTGGAATAGAGAAACTGACAAACTCTAGGATGACCATCACATATGAACGCATCTCAGACTGAATTGTTATGCATGGTGTACAGACAGTCACATTTGGCTGAACATCTGAAGACAGATGCAACCTATCCATGCTGCATCATTTTCAGCTCAATGTGCATCCCTACCCCCATCCTGGCCCTGTAATGACTATGCTTGACTAGAGCTGGATCAGATAAAACATGTGGCATCTTCTATACATAACCCTCTTGCATTTTATCGTGCCTTTAAAAATCCTTTTCTTGTTTTTAAAACTATACAGAGCAAACTGTCCAGAAACATTTTATTCTATGTGACTGAGTTAATACAATAAATATGCAGAACCTTTGAACTACTCAGACATGCAACATCAGAGGACCTGTGTGCATTTGTACAGAACTGTGACATTCACCAAGTTGTTAGTAATCTACAAAATATACAGACATCCCTCAGATAAATAATTTCAATGCCTAAATAAGAGATCACAGACTGCTGAAATTCCAGTGCTGAAACTTCGTATTTTGAACAAAACTTGCCACAGTTGGATACTACAACATGGCTTAAATGGGCATACACTTGTTAACTGATATACTGCTTTTATTTTTTTTTTTAACATTTTAACATACATCAGCCTTCTGACACATTTCAAACGAGGAAAAAAAACCCCTCAAGATTAACTGAGTTTCTCCTGACTGAGCTTCTCTGTACATAGAAGTCTCTATATATTATACTTAATTTCCTGGGACCAAAAAATGGGTATAGGATTATTGCAAACTCAGCCCACATCTACCACAAGTTCTACATTACCCCCTGAGGAAAAAAATTCCAGTATCATCTTTTAAAAAATACCATTTTTGCCACCTGATGTGATTCTGACAATAAGAACTGAGATCAGCAACCAACTGCATAACTGTAACTGAAACAGAACAGAGCAGTAAGAAATACAATTTTTCTTCCTGGGGGCTTGCACAGGCAAAGGGTAGATCCATAATTGGTTTCCATACTCCCCATTGGGTGATCAATGCCTCCATATATCATTGCCCCAAACATTCAAAATTATGCAACTAATACACATTTTTGAAAGTCAAACCATTATATTCATATCAGGAAAACAATTTTGTTTACAAGATGGGGATTCTTCTACATATAGAACATAGAGGATAAAGGTCATGTTCATCTTTGGAACTAAGGAGGTGTGGCTATTATCCTCTGTACCTCAACATTAGCAAAAATGATCAAAGGCATTGCCTGCATGCTCTTTACATTAGGGGCTAAGGACCGATTGGGCTTTCTGCTTACTGACTGACCTATCTGTGGACACCCTTTTGGAGTTGACAAAGGTACTTTTGGATGTAGTCCTGGAGGCACTTAGACTGCAGGACTTAGTTGTGGGGGACTTCAACGTTCAGGCTAAAGACACCATGCCAGGGATGGTCCAGGATTTCATAGGTGCTTTGACAGATTTCTCTCAAATTGTGACAGGCCCAACATATGAAAGAGGTTATACTTTGGACTTGCTCTTTTGCACCAAGCCTCAAAGGGAAAGTACGGTTTCAGGGTTGGACACAGCCTCAATATGGTCTGACCACTATCTACGCAAAGGCCATGACAGTCTGCTGGAAAGGAAACTCAGTTAAAGTCGACAAGATGCTGGGAACTGTGAAGGCCACTACTTGTACCCTGGATCATTGCCCATTGTAGTTACTAATCATGTAAGACTACATCAACAAGCCCTCAGTATCTATCATAAATAAATCACCAACTCAGGGTACCTTCCCATGGCAACTACTTCAAAAACAATCCCAACTGAACAATAATGTGGCTAATTATTACCCAGTCTCTAACCTGCTTTTTCTGGGCAACTGATTGAATGGGCAATCATCTGCTCTGGACTTTTTTTCAGTCTGGTTCCAAATCAGGCTATGAGATGACCCTGTTGGCTTTAGTAGATTACCCTTTGTCTGAAGCTAGACAAAGGCCATGCCTTTTCGTGAACCTACTAGTTTTATCTGAAGCCTCTGATACAGTGGACCATGCCATGCCATTTGCTGGAGTGCTTGGAGACAGAAGTAGGGATCAGGGGATGTGCATTAGACTGGTTCTAATCATCCTCACAGACCGGACGCAGAGTTGCCACTGGAGACCAGTTATCCTTAATGTGGGACCTATCCAATGGGGTTCCATGAGGGCCAATCCTAACCACCATGCTTTTCAATCTCTATGAAAAGCCATTAAGAAAAAAATCATTCAGTGTTTTGATGATGGCTGTCAATACACTGATGATGCCCAGCTCTCTATATTATTATCCAAATTTCCTGGTGATGTGGTAAAGGTCTAGAATCACTGGCTGGCTGCAATGGTTAATCGGTGAACAAACAAACCCTGAAAAAGCAGAGATATTGCTGGAAAGGAAGGTGGGTATCTTGAAGGGCAGTGTGTCCCCCACCTTCAATGGAATTCAGCTTATCTTTGATGATCCAAAGTTAAGAACCTGGGGGTTATACTGCATCCAAAATTACTGTTGGAGAAACTACTTAACACAGCTGTAAAAACACTTTCTTCCAACTCAGTATTGCCTGGGAATGGCTGCATACCTTGAAACAGATGATCCAGCCACCGGATCCATAACAATTACTACTGAAAAGCATTCTATATTGCTCCCCTCTCAAAGTCAACTCAGACTGCAGCTGATGCAGAACTTTGCAGCTTGGCTATCATCAGGAGGTAGACAGAACAGCATATTACTCCATTCTGCATTCATTCCATTGCCTATTTATCAACCATGGGACTACGTTTAAGGTACTGGCTTTGCCCCCCCACATCTGTACCTGTTATCTGTACCTGTTTCCTGTTCCCTGTAAACCGCCCTGAGCCTTCAGGGGAGGGCGGTATATAAATAAATAAATAAATAAATTCTTGAGACTGCCTCATCCCCTATGCTCTGTTATGACATTTTCTCTCATTTGAGCAGGGCCTTCTGCAAGTGGCACCCTGAAAATAGGCAAAATCAACAAATGCTCACACACATGCACTCTCTGTTGTGGCTTCCACCTTATGGAATGGCCTGCCTGATGAAGTCAGGAAATTTCCCACTCGCCTAGCTTTCTGTAAACTATACAAAAATTTGAATTATTCCAGAGGGTTTTTTTTTTTACCCAGGTGATAAGGCTGTACTGTAATGAAATGGTTCTGAATGAGACTTGGGAATATAGTTTGTACTGTCGATTGCTGTAAGTACCATCTTACTATGTTATTATGCATCATTTAATGCATCATGTTAATATTCTTTGATTCAACTCATATTTCTAGTTGGTTCTAGATTACTGCAATCAAAATCCTAATGCATTATTAATTGGATGTCCTATCCTCTTGATCGTACTGATTCACCCTGTGTAACCCACCTTGAGTCCTAGTAATAAAGGTGCACAATAAGTAAGGGAAACAACAAATAAATCAATGAACAAACAAGGACAAACATATTGTACTAATCTGGAATATGCTCAGTCTATCGCTACATATGATTCTACTTGCCTTCTGTTCTTTAAATAAGCTCAAAAGAACATGGTTTAAAATATAATTCCCATACAGTCCATTTTACAGTATTTGTGATTGTGATGAAGTTATTAATTTATTCTGATTATTTAGGTCTCTAAAGTAACAGTCATAATTTAAGATATGTAAGCATGATCCATTTTTGGTATTAGACCTGCAAAAAAATTTTTTCTGAGTAAACAGTTAATCCAAGATACCTTGTAGATGGTCACTCAGCAATTCACCTTTCTCAGAACATCAAAGCAACATGGACTTAAACTGATAGCCTACCAGGGAACTACCAGCTCTGTAAAACATAGCCAGTTGATTGATACTGTGTTAAACCAACTTTTGAATAAATGCATTTCATAAAATGCCAATTGATTAAATCACACAAGAAGGCTGAGGTATGTTAAAAAGAATTCAAGTACATAATTAAATGCCAGCTTGAAAAACCTTGTTTAAAGAATATGGTTTAGGTTAGTATATTCAGATGTTTCTATAACCAGTAAACAGAGTGATTGACAAGGCTAAAGATTTCATACCATTGTTAAACACAAGTGCACACTTTAAACAAAACAAAAACGGAATGCTTAAATACAACAAAAATGTCACTGCAATTAACACAAGTCAAAAAGATCCAGCTATATGGGAGTGTTCAAAACATAGGATAACATTTTTTTCTTTAGGCAAACGTTTTTCCAAGACAGGAATATCAAAATTAAAAACATATAATCATTCAGCTCTGATTAGACTTCATTAACTTCTCTTCCTTACGAATTGCTTTATGTATTCTTTCAATAATAGTACCTGTGCAGCAAAACCATTCCAAGCTAGAAGACCATACACCATGAAAACAGATCCCAACAAATACTATAACCATAGTTGTAGAGACAGATTCTGGACCAAAACACTAGCTCAACATGGCCAAATAACTATTTCATGCAAACTCAGATTTTTATCAAAAGACCTATTATCCTAAAAAAAAGAATTTACATTATCTATCATACTTATTTTAAGCTTACATCTGTCCTTCATCAGCTGCTGAAGATGTATAGCAGCAGCTTATCGTCATGTTCAAACCCGTCAGCTGCCCCGTTCCTCACATAAGGAAAGAGGGAAGCAAACTCTTAGGAACAAAAAAAAAATTGCTCCAAAGTGCTTGTCTCGAGTCAACGTGAAATGTCCCAGAGAGAACAACCGGCCAGAAAACCCCTAAAATCCATTTAAGGTGACCCCAGAAGCTGCCATATCAATTTCAGATGCACTGTTGAAATTTTCACAGCACGCCTCCAAAAATACAGAGAAAAATATAATTCAAACCATTTTAAGTTAAGAGAGTAGCCAGGAAGTACTTTTGAATAAATAAGTGTATAAAGGAATGGAATGAGGACCTTTTCCCTGTTTTAGCCCATGCACAGCTGAAGAGGAGACATACATGCTGTGTGCATTTTGAACACAAGTCTTTAGGGAGGATAAGTGACTGGAAAATAAAATACAGCCAGAAAATTGTTTGTGATTTTCATCTCTTTCTTTCCCTATATTTGGTTACCCTTGAAAGCACTTTGAGCGGCGCTGGTGGCTGCTGTTGACGCAGCGTTGGCGGCAGCAGTTTGTACAGTTTTGTTGGACATCACACCCGTGGCAAATTCTTGCTGGGCCTTCTCAAAACTTGCTCCAGTTGTGCGGTACAGCCCATGCACCTAAGGGGAAACCCACAATGAAAGGCTGAGCCGTATTTTGAACTTGAGAGATGTTTTTCGCACTTAAGCTTGTGTGTTACATGCCTGATCACAGGCAAGTCAAGATGATCAGAGCAATCTCAAGAGAAGTCGGAAGATTCTTTACATAACAGGAACTGTTACGCAGACATCCTAACAATATCCATATGCTTCCCATGCTATTAACTCCTAAAAACATTTACTACAAACTCACTTCCCCTTCAAACCCACTTCCTTTAATTGAAGGATTCCATATTGATTCCAGTTGCTGTATATTTATTCCCCTTTGTATAAAGGTCCAGGATTTGTATTCCCCTTTGTATAAAGGCTAATTTAATCATTTATTTAATTTTATAAATCCGTAAGCATATCTTTGGAAATATATCTTCTAGCTGTTGCAATCAGATTTTAGAATAAGAACTTGAAACTTTTTTTGAATCACTGGAACATAATAATGCTGAACATCCATGCTAAGCCTATTGACGATTATTTTCAAATATTCTTTGCAATATCTTCCAACCTCTTGGAAGTCAAACAAGGATTAAGCTCCACTTACCACCCTGAAAGTAATGGTCAAACGGAAAGAACTAACTAGGTGTTACAACAATAAGCTACATCGTTTTATAAATTTTCAGCAGGATGACTGGGTTGATTTGCTCCCATTCACAGAGTACATTTATAATACTGCTCCCAGCCAGAGCTGAGGCTTGCCGCCCTTCAAGGCCCCTCACCCTTTCCCCAACCTGCAGCCCCTTGCCAGGAGTCCTAGGGACATCAAGGACAGGGCAGAGCACATACATGACTCTTGGGGGTGAACTGTTGCAGTCCTCAAGAAAGTGAAAAAATGTACAAAGGGTAGGTGGACTACAAAAGGATCCCCAAAACAGGGTTGGAAATGGGGGACTTTGTGTATATTTTCACAAAATACTTGAAAAAAACATCAGAAAATTGAGCGATAAATATGTGGGGGCGTTTAAGGTGGAGGAAATTATAAACAAGGTGGCTGTCTGTGAAATTTGTGTCCAACTTTATTCTATTTATTTCTATACTTATTTATTTATTTATTTATTTGGAAATCTCTGCTTGGACTTTGGCCAAGCACTCCTTAGAAAGATCATGGAAGATAGCCAGGATAGGGGGCTACTTGACATCTTACTCCCCCAAGGCCACCAAATTTTTTCAAGACACAAAGACTTGTGCTATTGCTCTGTCTAAGACCATTTAAATAAATCATAGAATCATAGAATCATAGAGTTGGAAGGGGCCATACAGGCCATCTAGTCCAACCCCCTGCTCAACGCAGGATCAGCCCTAAGCATCCTAAATAGTATAGCATAGGTTGCTGTTAGGCTGGAGTTACTCTACACCTATTGAAAAATTCACCCTGCCTTTAACTCCAACCTCCTGAAACATGCCTCTATACCTGATGCATGGCACCCCACTCCTAATCAGCCGGTGCCTGTCATGATAGATGCAAACGTGCACTTTGAGATTTCCAAGGTATTAGTCTCTTGGCGTTACTGGGGGCACCTGTAGTATTTTGTGTCTTGAAAAAATTTGGTGGCCTTGGGGGAGTAAGATGTCAAGTAGCCCCCTATCCTGGCTATCTTCCATGATCTTTCTAAGGAGTGCTTGGCCAAAGTCCAAGCAGAGATTTCTCCAGTGGTTCCCCCCCCCCCCATGCTCTAAGCCAGATGGACTCACAGCTATATGTTTAGACTATAAGTTGGCAAGTAGAGGTGATAGATGCCATCTGCATTTCCCTTTGAAGATAAGACCTGTTTTGTGTGAACTGAATAATATATTGTTGGAGGTGGAGAGAATTTCTCTCCTTGAAGTGTCCTTTGAACTCTATGGTCTTCGTCCAAAGCATCATATGGTTTTCCTGTGATGCTGTGTTCCTGTACATTCTTTCCTGAAATAAACTACTGAATCTTTTTGTCTCAAGTTCTAAGTTTTCGTATTTTGGGGAAATTTACTACAGTACAGGTAGGGGTCAACACAAATTTAGTCAGGGGATAAAAGCAAATTCAAACTAGACCAGAACCAATGAGATGAAATTCTAACTAATTTTGATTGCCAAAATCATCTCTATGTATTTTCCCTTGCACAATATTCCTAATTTTATCTGGCTGGATCTGCAAGCAAGATCCTACTGGGGCTCTATGACATTCTTTAACTTTATCAAACAGCAAGGATCTGAAAGCAGAAAGCCACTTACCTTCTTAAACATAACTAATGAGATGACTGCAGATGCTGTGAAAAGTGCTGCTATGATTATCATCATAATGCCTACTGGAATACTAAGGTTAAGCCCAGTAAGAGATGAGATCCATCCACTAGAGAGAGAAAAGAAAACACAACTCTTTGTACGTACAAGCATATGCTCCAGCATGGTACATCTTATGGAACCATTGTTCCTTACTCTAAAATGCTCAACAAATAAATAATTATTTCTAACATGTACCTTATTAGTTCTGATGATACCAAGTAAGAATCAAGGTTTTAAAAGTATTTTATACAAAATATTGTTCAGACAGCACTAAGAATTGAAAGCACATAAACATTTCAGTTGAGATTATGAACAAAAATATATTGGTCATCTTATTGGGTTCTTGTAAGTAACCTTTGACTTGTAATTCTGATTGAGAATTCTGTTCAAATGTGTTCTCTCTCTCTCACATACACACCCTTTTGAGAGTAATCAGATTCAAAGGTCACCAGTCACCAAAACCGCATCTAATACAAGGATCTTTCAAATGGCTTCTGCAACTTGGGAGATACCTAATACACAAATAGAATTCCATGCCCCAAACCTCATGGCTTTTAACTAATCTAGGCCCATCTTTGCACAAATGTAGTACAAATTTTAGGGCTATAGCTGTAGAAATATTCTGATCTTAAAAGATTTCCTTGAAGAAAATAAGTCTCTTTAAAACTAAAGTAAGCAGATTCCAATCTGTTCCAATATGTTGTTAGGTGCCAAAAAATGTTCCATTTTGTGGTTCCCGAAGAAATGTGTTCTGTGAATGGCTTTGACCATTATTTGCCCACACCTCAGGGAAATGACAAATTCTCTTACAAGAAAAAACATCCACTCAACTCATTTATATGGAATTCCCATCACAGGAGTAATTCTGAAAACTGAACAATGCTGAGCCCGATTAGTCCTTCCTGGCAGACCCAGCAATCAGTCTGTGGACAATATGCATAAGTATCCTGATTCAACTGAGAAAGAGTATAAACACACACTGTTTAAAGAAGTTTGCATCTTTTACAAAAGCAAAGAAATAAGAAGTGAGCATCAGCAGTATTTACTGGAAAAGCTAGAGGCAGGCTGCCATAGACCTCCAATATTTGAACCTCTCTAGCTTTTGGCATGCCAAAGCATTTTTTACTCTAGACACCATTTCATATAAGTAGTCCAATGAACAAAATGGCCCGAGATCTAAGAAAAGAAACTTGCAGATACACTGGCATAGTGAACAGGAATGGGGTGTGTAAGGGGTGGGGGAACTTTACAGAAATCAGTAGACACACTCTACTAATACAACATGCAGACTACATGTATTTGTAAATAAAGATTTCCTTTTGAAATCAATGGCACTGACCTTCACACAATGAATTGGGGCCAGGAGAAATACATTAGAAAATAAAATACAAGGTGCGGTAAATGTCCCATTTCATTCAGTGGGAGTTCAGTGGGAGTTCTAACTATGCTATAGATTACACACAAGAATGCATTTCCTTGCATATAGTGTATATTCTTATGCTGAAGGAGAATACCAAGATAACTAGAAGCTTTTATTAGATACACAACAAGGCTAGTTGAATTACTTATTCATACATTTAAATATCCTTTCTTCAGTTTACTAGGAAAGGATCTCCATTCACAGGAAGATTTTCACTATTCCATCGAATCTCCGTTTTCCCCTCTATCTTGGTCTGTTTTATTCCTCTGTAAGTCTGCCACTCATGGCTTGACTGGGTGATTGGTTTTGATTGCTTAGAAAACTCACAGATAATATCTTTTCTGTATCACTGACTTAGTTGCTGTGATAGCCTATGCACAGCCTATGCCAAAGTATATTAGGGATGCCTTAAAATATAGATTCAAAATTTAATAATAATAAGAATGATAGTCACCACTGCCACCACTGTTCCACTGAATCTCATCTTGCTACTGCTAATTTTTATATGGAAGGATGGGCCACAAAAAGGCAGAAAACACTGCTTATGCTACACAGATGCTAATTATGGCATATGGCTCTACTTAACTTGCAAAACTGCCTTATTGCCCCTTGTAAGAGTGATATGGATACTAAACACTACATTTACTGCTTAACAATGAAACGGCCTACTTACCAGTTGCCCCATCCTTGGAAACCTGCAGCCTGAAGGACATGAACTGCAAACTGACAAATGTACACAAAGAAGAAAACAAAGAATCTGAAAGAACTGTCACTCCTGAAAAAGACAAAGGGATAGGGAAGTACACTTGAAAGATATTCACCATGTTTGCCAAACATCACCACAGATGGTCATGCAAGGAAAGCATGATCATCAGTCGAAGCATTTAAAATTATACAAAATATATATAAGCTTTGTTTTTGTGACTATATCCAGTTGCTATGGAAATAGAGCTGCCTAGTTTATGAAGCAGTATTCCCAAATGCTATCAATATAAACACTAATTAAATATTGCATAAGCAGCAGAGTATCAAATGTCTTAAAAACAAACAATTTAAAACAATTACACAGTTAGTGATGGGATCCCTGCATTGTGTAATAAACCTTGAGCTAATATTTTTGCCTTATAGTCAAATAACACCTTATTTCCAGCCTTTCCTTTTTTTATTGAAGAAATGTCTTTTTCACTAATCACTAAAGTAAAATGCCACCTATTGAATTATGCTTCTATGGATCATAATTGCCTCTCCCATCCATAGTAAGATCTTAGGTCTGTGGAACAGCAGCAGCACAACTTTTGCTGATGCCACTCTTTTACTGCACGACTTTGATTCCAAGGAAGTTCCTGAGGATCTAGTGATACACAGGCTATAGCTTCGAGGGGTCAGATAACTACAATGGAATGGGGGAAGCAGAAAAATGTCAGTTTATGCAGCACATTTCTATTTAGAATCCAGGATGATCACTCTTCTATTTTCCATTTTATTACTTCTGGGAAATGTCAAGGTATAAAAATGATCATATTTACAAAGCAATCACCAATGCCACATATAGGGATGGGCATAAACCAGTTCACGAATGTTTGTGATTAATTTTGGCCTGTTCATGGTTTCTGAACTGAAGTTTGTGGCAAGACAATCAGCATAAACTTCCCAGTATTTTGTGGAGGTTCATGCTGATTCCTAAATGGATACATTACAGTCAGTCTCCGCTCAAACAAAATGTTTTTGTTATTATTGTTATTATTAATATTATTAATTTTATTTGTTTGCCGTCACTCTTGGCCAACTGGCAGCATACAACAGTAAAGTCCACAGTAAAACCATACAGTAAAACCAATCAGTCCCATTGTATAGAATAGAGTGGGTGGGGGCACCCTCTTTTGGAACCCCTGGATGTGGATCCCGTGGTCCAATCATTGTGGAATTCAGAGGGGTGAGGGTCAGGGAAGAACCTCCCGAAGCTACCCTGAAATTTTGGAGGGTATAACTGGGGAAAAAAACAGGCCCCAGGAAAGGCGGGAACACTGGAATTCCCATTAAAGTTAATGGTGCCATTGACTTCAATGGGCGCCGAAGCCAAATCAGTCTGGATCAGGCCCCTGGTGCCTAATTGGGACTCTGGTGGCTAATCATCACTGTTTATAAAATCAGTATAAACAAAGTTTCAAAAGACTAGAGATTAGACAACTACATTACTGCAAAAATTACCAAATTTTTATATGAATTCACATGAAGAGCTGTAAAACCAAGTTAAGCAGCAAGAAGATGATTTAAAAGCTGTTAAATAATGTAGAGTCTTAATACGACTGATTAAATGCCAGACTGAGATTGTTACCTGAAGGCTCCATAAAGTGGTCTGTACCAGCAGACAAATGAACAGGGAGTGAAAAGCAAGAACCAGAGAATGCTCAGTCCAAAGTCAACTCCTCGCTTCGGCTCCAAGCAAAACCAGGCCAGACATCCAAAGATGTTAAGAAATAGTGTTACTGCATGAACTACAAAAAACATAGGTTTGCATATATTGAATGCCCACAATGTAATAAATATATCTATTAGACTTAAAAATGTAAAAGTTTGCCAATTATATCAAAACGTTATCACTAGAACCAGTTTGCATGATAGATTTTTTTAAAAGACCCTCAAATGTTTTGCAATAGCACCAATAAGTGGACCCTGTTCACCACATAGCTGAATATTTCTGTGTTAAAGTTGGATTTCTTCTCCATTTCCATCTGTTTAACAGATATGGGTCCTAAAGGAGAAAGAGCACTGTTTCTGGCTTCAACAGTACGCTTTTCAATAAAGTAGGTTGGTTCTGCATTTATCTAAGCTGATGTATAACAACATTTGCAAGTAATTGTTAAGTTGAACCATGGATTATAAGACCCCATGTAGATGTTCAGATCCTGCAATAACTGAGGATTTAGTCCCCACATGACATATAAGAACATCAGAAGAAGCCTGCTGGATCAAACCAATGGTCCATCTAGTTCAGCATCCTGTCTCACATGATGATCAACCAGTTCCTCTTGAGGGCCAACAAGAGGGCATAAAGGCTGAGCCCTGACTCTGATGTTGCCTCCTGGTTCTGGGATTCAAAGGTTTAGTGCCTCTGAATGTGGAGGCTCCCTTCAGTCACCATCACTAGTAGCCACTGATGGAGTGACCATCAGGGTTTTCCCTCTTGTAAAGCATCCTGCCATTAGAGAAATATAGAGAGAGCTTTGTACAGACTAAGAAATCTGCAAGGTGCCTTGGCAGCTTGCCTGACGCAGTGGTAAAGTCCCTGGAAACTGGCCCGGACAGGGAACACATCCCCACTAGATGTCTGAAGATGGGCAAGACTAAAGAGATAACCAAAGGCCTCGATCTGATTGGATAATTTTATCATACTTTGTACATAGCGGTTAATTAGATAATGATCTAATTTTGGCATGTTATTCTGACTGTCTGAAAATCTGTACCCAGTCTGTCTCTGGGTAGACGCTGGATTTCAGACATGACACAGTGCCACCCCTTTTAATGCTGCTGTTATTAAAATGGTATTATGAAAGAATTCTCTGGCACTGCAGATAATTTGGATCTCTCCCCACAATGAGTTAAAATGAACTTGAACTCCCTAACGGTGGGCATATATCACCTCTGATCCTCCATGGATCTTTCTAATCTCCTTTTAAAGCTGCCTGTAATCATTACTACATCCCCTGGCAATGAATTCCATATTTTAATCATTCTCTGAATAAAGAAGTATTTCCTTTTGTTCATCATGAATTTACTGCCCATCAGTTTCATTGGTTGCCCTTAAATTCAAGTATTTTGGAAGAGGGAGAAAAAGTTCTCTTTATCAACTCTCTGCATAATTTTACAAACCTCTACTACGCACACCCTTAGTTGTCTCTTTTCTAAACTGAAAAGTCACAGACTCTTCAGCCTTTCCTTATAGGGAAAAGTGCTCCAACCTCCTACTCATCTAGGCTGTTCTCTTCTGAACTTATTCCAGCTCTTCTATCTCTCCTTTTGAGATGAACTCACCAGTTCTACACACAGTATTCCAAATGAGGCTGCATCATAGATCTATACAGGGACATTATAATATTGGCCGTTTTGCGTTCAATACCTTTACTAATAATCCCGAACAGAGTTTGCCTTTGTTACTGCTGCAGCACACTGGATCGACAATTTGAAGACTATCTGCTGTGTAATAAAACCAGGGATGGAACATAATTTTTACTATGACATAATAGATGTCCAAACCAGTTGGAATTTCAACTAAATAGCAGGGTAGTCACTTAAAAGCCTGCAAAGGGGATGTGTGTCCACAGTTTCTGCAAACTTCCAACCCCATTCCTCAGTCCACTAGCAAATGCCTAGAGCACACCAGGGGCTGTAATAAGAATTGAGAGGCAGAGCAGCATTATAGATAAAGGTAAAGGTATCCCCTGTGCAAGCATTAAGTCATGTCTGACCCTTGGGGTGACACCCTCTAGCGTTTTCATGGCAGACTCAATACAGGGTGGTTTGCCATTCCCTTCCCCAGTCATTACCGTTTTACCACCCAGCAAACTGGCTACTCATTTTACTGACTTTGGAAGCACGGGAGACTGAGTCAACCTTGAGCCAGCTGTTGGGATCGAACTCCCAGCCTCATGATCAGAGCTTCAGATAGCATGTCGGCTGCCTTACCACCTTGCACCACAAGAGGCTAATGAGATCTAATTCTTGGTCTTCAAGTAAAGGCTCCTCCAAGTGTATCCAGTGTATTGAATCTATGTACTGAATCTGCCATGAAAACACTAGAGGGCGTCACCCCAAGGGTCAGACATAACCCGGTGCTTGCACAGGGGATACCTTTATCTTTATAAGAGCCTCTTGTGGCGCAGAGTGGTAAGGCAGCAGACATGCAGTCTGAAAGCTCTGCCCATGAGGGTTCAATCCCAGCAGCTGGCTCAAGGTTGACTCAGCCTTCCATCCTTCCGAGGTCGGTAAAATGAGTACCCAGCTTGCTGGGGGGTAAACGGTAATTACTGGGGAAGGCACTGGCAAACCACCCCGTATTGAATCTGCTGGAGGGCATCACCCCAAGGGTCAGACATGACTCGGTGCTTGCACAGGGGATACCTTTACCTTTTAAGTGTATCCAGAGTTAAACAGAAACTCTGTCTCTCAGTTGCTCTCTGTGAACTTTAATAAACAGTTTTTGGACCTTTTGCAAAGAAATGTTTCAGCTTGTTTTGTGCCCCCTGGAAGTACATCCCAGGTTCATGACACTGCCTCTGAACAGATGCAAAAATATGAATTGAAAAGTTATTTAAACCGGTAATTGGATTTTTCATTGCAATTTAAATGCTTTAAACCATTATTTTGTAAATCAATAATGAGCTAATCTCCTAGCTTGCTATCATTCTTTATCATTAATAAACTCAACCCCTCCTTTGGTGGACCTGAGCCAGAGCATCTTCCCTCCTTGGCCAGCATGAAGCTTAAGACCTCACACACGGTCAGGAACTTGGGGGTGATTTTGGATGCCTCCCTATCTGTGGTAGCCCCAAATCACCAGAATAGCCCAACTGGCATTTTTCCATCTACACCAGCCATGGCTAGTAGTACCCTACCTGTCTCGGGACCACCTGGCTACAGTGATACAAGTGACGGTTATCTCCAGATTAGATCTCTGTAACTCGCTCTACCCAGATACTATAGCTGGTACAGAATGCAGCTGCTAGGGTTCTCTCTGGTATACCTTGGAGAGCCCATATCCAGCCTGTGCTGGGGCAGCTGCATTGATTACCAGTTGTCTACCAGATCAAGTTTAAAGTTCTGGTATTGACTTTTAAGGCCATTGTGGTCTGGGCGCATTGTGGGACCATCTTACTCACTCCTTATGCACCCTGCAGGGCCTTGCACTCGGTAAGATCTCACTGGCTGGGGGTCCTTGGCCCGTGTGCGGTTTGCCTGGCCCTGTTCCCAGCCTGGTGGAATGAGCTCCTAGAACAGCTGAGGGTCCTGCAGGAGCTGAATCAGTTCCGCAGGGCCTGCAAAATGGAGCACTTCCACCAGGTATTTGTTTGAGGCCTGGTAGGAGAGGGGGCTTGAAGATCTGCCCTCTCATTTCCTTTCTCTCCTCCTCCCCTCTCCTGTGGGGTGGTTGTCATGCTCTGGGCATGGTAGTTGTGAGTTTTGAGGCTTGGATGTGGTTAAGCATTAGGGGGTGGGAGAACTGTTTTAATTGTTATTAACTATTTTATTGTTTGGTTGTTTTTAAGTAAGCTGCCATAAGCCAGCTGGCCAGGGACTGGCAGCATATAAAACTAATAATAAAATAAATATATTTTATTTTCACCTAAAATTAAGAAATCAACCTTTTCATAGCAGCCATTACTTGCAGTGATGTATAAAGGTGTCTGTGTGTATGTGTATATATATACATACATATGCACACACACACACCTATATATTTGTATCTTAATTATATATATGTGGAACAAAATTTCCAGCAAGTTTAAGAATCAGTACAATGTTTCTTGCTTTAGTAACTGACGTTTCTACAGTAATTACTAGATACAGGCTTTTGCAGATAGTACTTAATTATTTGAGAGCCAGGCCAGTAAATACATACAGGAATACTATCCAAACCTATAATTAGATATATTCAAAGACTACACAGCAAAAGACATTTTATTCTTACAAATTAAACAGCCACCAAAACTCCTCCAACAGTTACATATAAAGATTGTGAACAGCTGCATATACACTTCTAGACATAACCTTTAGTATGACTTTGGAAAACAGAACTGGTGACCACAAACTGGTACAATGAAATTTTACGTAACTTTCCAATAGGCATATTTTGTGATGTCAGTTAAGGAAATTTAAACTTATTTACATGTTGATGTAGGATTAGGCTTTGCCACACTACGAGGAATAGATCTACCGTGTGCTTGGTACATTCAAAGGACAGCTGGCTGGTTTTTATGTCTGAATAAGGAAAATGTGCTTAAGCCTCTGTAGGGTAAAACATGTTGTAAAATTAAATATTAATGTTTAATAAAATTAAAAACCAAGGCTTAAAATACAGCCTCATTAAAATCCAAGTGTACATTCATGCTAATGCCACCACTGACCAGATGCGTTTCTGCATTGCTGCCTTTATCAGTGGTCAGGCATAAATAAATAAAGCAGCATACATAAATTACAGGAACAGAAATGTTAAATATACAGTTGACTCCCTTATACAAAGTGATATAATATGTTAACTAAGTAGGACACTAAGGACCTTAATCGATCCTATGGACTAGAAGGCCAGATACAATTATTTGAGGCTTCTTCTGTTCCTAAAGCAGGCCCTGGTCCAGATGAGACAGTTCTAACAGAACTGCTTGACAAGAACAGCTCTAAGAGAACTGTGACTAGCCCAGTCACCCAGCAGGTTGCATGTGGAGGATGAGGGAATCAAACCTGTTTCCCTAGATTAGAATTTGGCACTTTTTAAGCACTCTGACCATGCTGTGAGCCATCAAACCCATCAGTTTAGCTCCCCTCACTTCAAAGCAGGAGGGAATTAAACTGATGGGTTTAATCAAAGTGGGGGAAAGTGAAATGGATACCTGGAAGTGAAGGGCTTAGAAGTGAGCCTCCTTCCATAGAGAGCTCCTGAAAACACCTGGCTTGAAGTGCTACCTGCCACACCACAAGTCCCAATGAGCACTGCAACAAATTTGCACTGCTGCTGCTTGATCCAGGGCAGGGGGAAGAGAATCTTCCCCAGTGCTACTGCCATGGAACGCCCCTCTCCCTGTCAAGGGCACCTAGTGGCATTGCACCCAAGACAGTCCGAAGGAAAGAGGCTGGGAATCTCCAGTGGGAGAAAGCCGGCAAGGGTCTGGGCTCACCCGGATAGCATAGCTTAGAGCAGCTGCTGGCTTGGGGACACAGCTAAGACTTCTAAAGTAAAGGAAAATAGGACAAAACAATAAAATAAAAGACTATTGCAGGAAAGTGATGTAAAACTTTGAAGTAACCAATCTTCAAGTCAAATTCATTGTCATATGGTTTCCTATTTTACTTATTTATGAATTTTCCCCCACTTCCAGGGATAGAGTATTGAACAAATGTAAAAACATGCATGTTTTCTATTTTTATATATAGATGCAGGTATACACCCGCACTGAAATCATTATTTGCCTATGTACCACTGCCTGAACCTCAAAAAAGTCTTAAATTTCAAGTTTAAAGATCTTTATTTAGACGTCAGTGATTCCAGTGGAAATTAATTTTCTGCAAGCAGATTTAAACTCACAGTATAAGTCTAATGATTTCAACTACTAAGCAACTGAATCGATTTTAAGGGCCCTCATACCAGCATCAGGCATCAACAGACAAATGATACCGCAGCCTTAATTTAAAAAGTCAGTGTCTTGTCGTATTGAGAGTGCTGGCTAGTATTTGGGAAACCCACTTAAATCCATGAAGCTCACATAACATGAAGTTCATTTGGACCTTGGACCAGTCACATACTCTGAGTTCCAAATATGTTTCAGGGTTGTGCTGCAGAGGTAGATTGTGGGTAAGGATCTATTGATGTGAATGAATATAACTGAGTGAAAACAGAATATTTTATTGCAAATGGGTTTAATTGACACATATGCATAACATATAGAAGTTGGACATATTTTAAACAATTTTCAACATACAAATGCAAACCTGTACCGCTACATTGAGAAAAAAACTGAGGATAGTTTCAGCAAATGTATATTAAAAGTCTTGAGCATTTTCTCTTTTCACCAGTTTGATATTTTCCAGAAGAAAAATATTAAAAATCTCTAACATTAAAGTCTACACATGTGAAATATTTTAAATGTTAGATTGAACAGGTTCCTATCCACCCCAAATTTTCTATTAGCAAGTAGGGACACTGATATAAACATAAATGTAATATACAAACACTAAATGTACATAAATTGGAATTTACTTACACATCCACAAGTAGTACATAATTTTTACTGTCTTCTGAAACTCTACAGGGATGTCAACAGAGAAATCCTGGTAAAAACAGGGACCCACTGGGAAATTTCCAGGAAGTGGGGGCCAATTGTTCTTTCTTCCTGAAAGTGAAAAGCGGTATTCAATATTTATGGCCATTCCATACGTTATATTTTCATAGTGCCTAAAAGCAAGCCTCAAGTTATCTTTCACTGTCCAATGTACTTCTGATTGTTACAAGCAGCTTGTTAGTGCTATCTAGAATGATATTAAAAATTCTAAGCAGAATAGTTATCTAGACTAATACAGAACATATTAACATGACATAAATGTCCTGTTATCAATCTTAAACCATTTCAGCGCACTGGTTCACTTCCCTTGTTTTCAAAGGGAGAGAAGGAAACGAGCACACTGAAATGGCTACTGTGGGGCAGCCCCGCACACCCTAAGCCACACGTGCGGGGAGCTCGCTCTGCATGCAGTCAGCTGTTTGGAAAGGTGTGCTGTGCCTGTGCCAGGCAGCCAAGAACACCACAAGGCCTACACGCTCTCCGTGTGAGCAGCTGTTTGACGGGAAGCCATTTTAGCCGGCCGTTTAGCTCTCCTTGCCCACGGCCCCCACTTTTAAGCAGGAAGAAGAGAAATGGACTGGCACAAAAAAATGGACATTCAGCATCAGTTTTGTTTTTAATGAAAGATGGATATGAGCTTTAGAGTTCAAATACTAGTTTACACTAACTGTAGACACTGAATTCAATGGTTTCCATTAATACAATAATTAAGAGAAATGTAGCCTATTATTTTTGTAGAGGAAATTTTCAAATCATACCTCCTTGTTGGTTGAGACTCTGCATTTCTCTTTCCCTGCGATCCAATTCAGCTGCTTTCCTTTCTAATTCTTCCTGACGCTTTAGCAGTTCAGCCTGAGTCAAGGCATGTTCCTAAGTAAAAATGTATTAGGAGATAGTAAATGAAAAAACTTTAAAAAATAAATTCCACATTTTCAAATTCTTTAAGAACAATTTTGAACCGGCCTACTCAGAAGTAATTCCCATTTTATTCAAATAAGGCTTACTACCAGGATACTCTTTTTAGGACTGCAACCTTAGTTATCAATAATATGGGTAATACTGAAAGGGAGTGAGTTATACTGGTCAATCTAAGCCTGGGAAGACTGAGGCTCAAACCTTTGCTTACCATGAAACCTGACACATGACCTGGGGACACTCATTCCTCTCAGCCTATCCTATCAAAGTTGTAAGCCACCCTAGCCTCCTTGAAAGAAGAGAACAATGAGACAGTACTATATAAAAGGATCAAATAAATATTAGATATACCTTTGCAATTTGAGTATAAGCAGGCGGTTCCTCTGTTGGTTTCATTATAGCTGGTTGTGTACTGGGCACGTTGGGCATTTTGACATTACCTGGTGGTGGCTGGGAAAGACATAAAGAATTTTAGTTCTTGGATATTAATTACAGAAGACTGAAGGACTATTTATACAATATGCTGTATGTGTAAACATCAACTTACTATATTTTACACCAAAGAAAACTGAAAAAAAACATATAAATTGCCTCTCCATATTAGTCTAATATTTGTTGATCCACTCAAATTATATTTATAGGAGATTTTAAATAGGGCCACAGGTGTAATATGATATTTTTCAAAGGCTGTCATCTGATTAAATGAATCATGCACTGTAATTCTTAAGCATGTTGCCTCATAAGTTACTGAGCTCAATGAGACTTACTCCCTGGTAAGTGTACTTAGAACTATAGCCTTGGTTGATTATATTTATGTATAGTGTACACACTTCATTTTTAAAGGATATGCGCATGTGCTGCACCATCATAAAACAGAAATTACTTCAGTGCAAGAAAGAAACATTCTTCCCCTTTAAACAGCCTCTGCAATCTACAGGTTCTGTCAGTATTTTCATTAAAATTCATTATTTATATTTGTTAATCAGGAAAGATTTATTTTTAAAAGGATTTTAAGTACATAAGACAATCCATGTTGGATCAGGCCAATGGCCCATCCAATCCACCACTCTGTGTCACAGAATAGCCAAAACCCAAGTGTCATCATGAGGTCCACCAGTGAGTCCAGAACTCCAGAAGCCTTCCCACTGTAACTCCCCAAGCACCAAGAATACAGAACTTCACTGCCCCAAACATAGTGTTCCATCTATGCCTTGTGGCTACTGAAGGATGTCTGCTCCTTGTGTTTATCCAATCCCCTCTTTATGCCTGTAGCTGCCACAGCTTCCTGTGGCAGTGAATTCCAACTGTTAATTACTGTTTGGACAATTCAGGTTACTTCCTTTTATCTGTTCCAAACCTATTGCTCATCACTGTCACTGAATATCCACAAGTTCTTGTATTGTGAGAAAGGGAGAAAAGTATTTATTTCTACCTTCTATATCCCATATATTATTTTATATACTTGTATGTTACCCCACAAACCGTTTCCGCACTAGAGGTTCCATACCAGGCTGCAGGCTGCAATTTGAGCCAGGGCAGGTTGCCCTGCCTCTTCCTGCTCCAGCACAGGGGAGCATTTGGCCCAGTGCACCTCATCCACCCCGGATTTGTGCTCTGTCACAGGAGCTGAGGCAGTGAAGAATGGAAACATTCTCATTCATCATTTCTCCAAACTAAAGGGCCCTAGCATCTTTAACATTTCTTCATAGGGAAAGCGTTCCACCCTCTTAATAATTTTACTTGCCCTTTTTTGCACCTTTTCCAATGAAATAATATATTTTTTCAAGGTACACAAACTGTACACACCAAAGCTGTATTACAAATGAGACATTATGATACTAACTGATTTACTTTCAGTTCTCTTCCTAATAATCCTCAGCATAGCATTTGCCTTTTTTATTACAGTTCCATACCAAGTCAACATTTCAAATATTATTATTATTTATTAATTTATAGGCTGCCTCTTCCCGTAAGCAGACTTGGGACAAATTATAGTGAATTCAATATTGCATCAGTAAAAAAACATTCATTTTCAGTGAGTTATCTGCCATGACTCCAAGATCTCTCTCCTGGTCAGTTCGTACCAGTTCAGATCCTATCGATCAATATCTTAACACCGCCCGTGGCGCCGCGGGCGCCACGGACTAAATAAAACGGTAAGGCGTTCTGAGGCGGGATGTGTCCGTGATGAGGAAGGGTCCGGATTGGACCCTTCCTCTGGACAGACAATCGGAGGGAGCAATCGGCAGGCGCGCAGCGCCTGCCGATTGCTCCCTCCGATTCCCAGCCCCGAGCAACTGCGAGCCGCGCGCAGCACGGCTCGCAGTTGCTTTTTTGTTGCCGCCCGCAAGGGAGCCCTCGGCAGCCGCGTGCAGCGCGGCTGCCGGGGGCTCCCTACAACACAAACCTACGAAGAGCAACTGAAAGAAAAAAGAAAACCAGCCAAAAAGCCCCTACGAGCTGCGACAGAAGCCGCCGAGGAGCGCCCCTCCTCCGACCCGTGTGCACAGCTCGCCTTCCGGGGCCTCCCTGCCCTCCTGGCTGAAGAAGAAAAGAAACCTCTGAGTAGCCACGGAGAGAAAAAAAAAACAGCCAAAAAGCCCCTACGAGCTGCAACAGAAGCCGCCGAGGAGCGCCCCTCTTCCAACGCGTGCGCACAGCACGCCTGCCGGGCCCTCCTTGCCCTCCTGCTTGCAGAACAAAAAAAACCTTTGAGGAGCCACCCAAAGAAAGAAAAAAAAACAGCCTACAAGCGCTGCCGAGCCGCGTCAGCAGCCGCCGAGGAGCACCCGTGAAGAGCTGCGGAGGCGCCGCCAGCCTCCTCTTACAGGTAGCTTCAGTCCCTCGCCTGCGCCACGCATCGGGCCGCGCCCGCGGATCGAGCCGCGCCCGCGGGCCGCGCCCGTGAGCCGCGCCCGCGGATCGCGCCCGCGGGCCGTGCCCGCTGATTGAGCCACGCCCGCGAGCCACGCCCGCTGATCGGGCCGCGCCCGAGAGCCACGCCCGCGGATCGGGCCGCACCCGCGGATCGGGCCGCGCGGGCGCGGCCTGCATGGGCGCGGCCCGGCCCTGATTCCCTCTCCCCGCCCTCCCCGCAGTAAGAAGCTTCCCGGGCCGCAAACTTGCGGCCCGGGAAGTTTTTTACTGCGGGGGGGCAGCGGGGAGAGGGAGCCGCGGCCCGCAGGTTGGGGACCACTGTGCTAGAGCCCATTGTCTTCTTTATACAATGGGCTTTTTTTACTAGTGTATGTATAATTGGGATTTTTTTTTTGCTCCAATGTGAGTTAATTTTAACCTGCTGACATTAAACCTCACTTTCCACATTGATGCCCACTTATTTATTTATTTATATTTTTATACCGCCCTTCCCTAAGGCTCTGCAGCCTCAACATATCCCTCTGCAGTGTATCATGTTTCTCCCTCATTTTCACTGCCCTGAACAACTTAGTGTCATTTGCTTATTCCCAACTCCAAATCATTGATGAACAAGTTTGAAAGCATGTGACCTAGTACTGGGGTCTGCAGTTCCCAACTACTTACCATCTTCCACTGTGAAAACTGCTCGTTTATACTCTCTATTTCCTATTAATTAACCAGTTTTTAACCCACAAGAGGACTTGTCCTCTTATTCCATGACCACTGAGCTTACTTAGGAGCCTTTGATGAAAAAAAAATATCAAATGTTTTGTAGAAGTTTAAATAAACATCTATTGAGTCAATCTTGTCTACTCCCTATAAGAACTCTAACACAGTGGTACCAAGTCCCTGGTTCGGGGACTGGTACCGGTCCGTACATCAGTCAGCACCGGGCCGCAGCTCCTCCTCATCCTCCTCCCCGGCTGCTGCCTCAGGGGCTGCCCTGCCACTCTGCTGCCAGCTCACCTTTGGTGCTCTCCAGCGGCTGCCATGGCTAGGGCTCCCCCTTGGCATGGCACCGCAGCTGCTGCTAGCAGTGCCTCCCAGGAGGCAGCGGGGAGTCAGGGGTACTGGCGGGAAAGCAAGTGGAGCAGGGGCTCAGGCAGTGGCGATGTCCCTCGGCAAAAGACTACCCCCCCCAGGCCTCAGTAAAATTGTCAAGCACTGACCCCCAGTGATAAAAAGGTTGGTGGCCACTGCTCTAAAAGGCTACTGAAACAAGATCTTTCCTTACAAAATCCTTACTGATTCTTCCTCAATAGCTTTTGTTCCTCAATATGCTTATTAATCATATCAATAATGGATTCAACCAACTTGTAATTGATGTTGAACTGACAGGCATGCAATTTCCTGGATCTCCTCTGGAATCATTTTTTAAAAATGGGGTTATATCAGCACCTTCCAATCCTTGGGAATGGAAGCAGATCTTACAGGTAGATTGCACATATTTTTGTCAGGAAATCCACAAGTTCACATTTGAGTTCTTTCAGAACTCTTGAATGTATGCCATCTGGGCCTGATGATTTGTCAGTTTTACACTTGTCCATCAGTCATAAGGCCTTTATGGTTTTTTGCAATATATTCCTCATAGTCCCTCATAATTGTTGATAACTAATTAACTCAACCTGTCAGTTAACATTGTAGCTGTACTACTATCATAGAATATGTTTTCAATTAAAGAATAGTGTATGTTGCAAAAGAACAAAACCTATTTGCTTACATCATCAGCACCTATCCTGATTAACAACTCCTCTACTGAATCTTTTATTGATATTTTAGATCAGCCTTTTACAACCTTTGGACCATGGAGATTAGAAGATCAGGATGCTCAATTTTTAGATTCCTCTAATAACAGCCTATGTTCTCCCCGTTTCTGGGATATTCCTTTAACATACCAAACCATGCCCTTGTATCTCCAAATTTTGGAGGCACACCCATTAAAAAGAGCATTTCTATTAGCTTGTCTAAACATCTTTCCCTCAAATGTCACCTGAGGTAGATTTTTGAAGATCCCTTCTCAGGAGAGATACTGTCCATGACATAGTATGCCACATACTTTTGGAATGTCCTATGTTTGCTCTATATCGTTGCCTTTTAGTTAATTATTTGAAGAAACTGAGATCTTTCTGTATTGACGAGAAACATTGGATTAAAATTATACTAAGAGTGAGGGATTCAGCAATTATTGTAAAAGTAGCTAAGTCTCTGCTGGCAATTTTAAATGAAAATCTTTCCATGATGGAATCTGTAACTGAAATTGTTTAAAATTTTAATTTTATGCTTTGCCATTTTTGTGCCAATAAAGGTACTCTGAAGAACCCCTGAAATATTTTTTAGGTTTCGAGGAATCACAGAAGTGGTGACATGCCCCTTCAGAGAAGCAGGCACAAAGTAAGATGCAGGAGTCAGCCAATAAATCAATTGATCATTTACGGTTTCCACTGTGGAAAAGGAGACTAGGTCTGTAGAGCAACATGGGAAGTAGGCTCCAGTGATGTCTAGTGATGTCAGTGGCCATCCAAACGGCTTGATAGGCTGTGTAACGCCTGGTTTGGAATCTCTGCTTTAGATTGTATTTCAGAAGTATACAAAATATTATGTACAGAAAGCAGAGGGTCTTATTCAAAACGTATAGTATATATATTAACAAATAACAACCCAGTGTCCAGTGTGCATAGCTCCTTAAGCCAGCTTTAAGCATTGGCTATAGCATGAAATAGTGAGAGAAACACTTACAGTAAGTCTCTCCATAGAACTGCAACTTCAGATAGAATCACAAGCACACTTAGTAGGTATTAAGCGCCTTCTGAACACAGCTGGATTTCAGAATAAACATATCATCAAGTAAAATTTATTGTAGGTTTAGTATCTAGGACCCTCTGATACAGGAATGTCAGAGGCAGTGATGTGCTGCTCCTACAGTTCCCTCATCCTACAGAAGCAACATTGTGGGAAATATTTCAGGCCGCAAAATCAAAATAAGTTACACTGAAAATTGTTGGGACATACTAATTTTAGCACATCAAAAACTGGGCAGCAAATGTCTGGGATCTGTCCACAGAACTGTTTTGAAATAATTTAACTCTGTTCCATGGAAGTCACTGAGGCACCACTGTCTCTGTAACATCACTTACATTATCTGTTATTTCCATATTAGATTGGTGATTACAATACCACTTCCACTATATGACAGGAAACATAGAATTACAGTTTCGGTTCCAAGTTGATCTGAACAGCTAACCAAGTGAATTCATAACTTGATGGTGGTGTTGTTTTAATTTAAATTATATATTTGTGGTTTCCCTCCCCTGCTCAGGTTTACAAATCAATAATAGATACTTTGTCATACAATTCCTAGGGATAATCACCTTTATAACATTAATTACAATTCTGAAACCACTGAGCTTGCCTACAGCATCCATCCATTACTATATTATACTTTATAAAACAATGTATCTTTTAAAAATGGAAAGTTTTCCAAGGAAAAAAGTACCAGTAAATTTTTGACCCCACATCTCTGGTCATATTCATGCAACATGTGCCCAAGGGCCATATTCAACTTTGTCATTCAAGTGTTGGCAGTCTGAACTAGAGAGAAGCAGAGAGAAGAGAACAATATAATATCTAAAGATATCCCTTGCCATCCAATCCCATTGTGCCTCTCTTTCATTGTTTATCTCTCCAAAGTATCATTGTGACCTCTTATGGCCAGCTTCCCATGCCGACCCAGGAGTCAGTACGCATACCTAAGGTTCCCAAACTCTCCGTGATCTGTACCACCTTCCCCAATGCCACTATTTAACTTTCATAAACATCCCACATGAAAAAGACACCCAAAAACCTGTCCCAAGCCTGTCGTCCTAAATATCCCTATAATCCAGATCTCCTTCTTCAGTAAGACATCACTTTGTGGCAGTTAGCCAGTGCTCCAATGCAGCATTAATTTACTATCCTATGTTTTCTATGCTCCTTAGCACATGTACTGCTCATTTAACAAGAAAAGATGATGTAAGAGCATTCCATATTGGCTACTGCTATATCATTTTCCTAATCCTACCAAAGGCATCAGCTTCCTGATCATTGCTTGGTAATATATGTATACTACATAACAAAAGAGATAGAGTGACAGAGAGACAGAGAGAGAGAGAAGCCCATAGATGCTGGTAAAGTCCCTGGGCTATGATACACAACCCTGGCTAAATGAATATTTGTGTACTGAAACAAGACATGCTGGCCATCTCTGTTAAACTCTGAATTAAGCTTCACAAGAAAAATTGTACTTTAAATTTTCAAAGGAAACCAACATGCCTTAGAATGTACAGAGTAATAATCAGTAACAAAAAGCTGCAAACTTCAGTACCATCATAAAAATACATGTATATGGGCATAACCATTAAGAGAGCTACTACTAGTGGGAATCTGCAAAAATAATAGTTTTTTTTAAAAAATTCATGTGCATAATAACTGATGGGCTTGCTACAGTAAGGATACCTTGATCAGTTAATTATATATTATTTTAGTGCAAGTAATCATGCAATACTGTATATGACATAAAAACTTGAGGTTCTATATTCTATATATACATTCCTTCAGGGAAATTCAAAAACAGTTTTTGACCTGGGATATTAGTCTGTAGGTCTTAGCAGACTTATACTGCTAAGCACAGGTCCTGGGGAACCTAAAACAGCTCTCTGAATCTTGGCAAGTATCTCATATATGTAAAGTGCAGTACTTTACACTAATTCAAAATGCAATGCAAAAATACTTTGAAATCTGAATGATTATAAGCACTGGTTCTTTGCGTTTTTACTGACTTAAATTTTTTTATTAAGAATATCTTTTCCCAAGCTGATTTCAATAGGCAAAGCATAAACAGCACACCGCCCAACAACAACAAAACTAAACAATTCACTATTATGCTCTCATGGGGGAAAATCTGTTTGAATCAACTCCTTTAAACAATTGAACAATTGAATATCATGTCTGGCAAAATGGTTTAAGCATGGAACAGGCAAGTTTAATACCCAGATCACAAACCTCCAGATTAATTATCAGAGCCTTTTTGCCAGTGCTGACAATAACTCAGCAGAGGGACTCCAAGAACAACTGAGATCTTCTTATTATTTGTATAGATCAGCAGACTAGACAGGTCAAAAGTCTGCTTTTGATTCACTGCATTCTTGCACACCATTTTAGAAAGATTCTATTCAAGTGTCAGTTTAACTACAAAAAAAAAGTTTCAAGCTGCTAACAGTCACCTCGCTGAGAGAGGAGCAAAGGATGCCTCTGTCTTACAGCGCTTGGGGAAGACCACATGCTGACCCAGTTAGGTATTAACTTGAGAAAGGCTTCAGCATGGCTGTAATACAAGATCAAGGCTACAATGAGTGTACCATACAAAAGCCAATTTTTACCACAAAGTTTACAAATTTAACACATGCTGAGCCATCGGAGGAGAAAAGCAAGATCTCTTGAGCAATTTCAACAAAACGCAGCTAGACATCTCCAGACTATTAAAAGTACACTGCTATAAATGACCCATTTCTAAGAGCAAAGTACATTTCTACAGCTTTTTATGACATTCTCCCTATGAGTTAAACAGTTCCTTCTGCTTCTACAGAAGACACAGTACTCTCCTTTACTGCGGTCTCAGCATCGTTATTCTAGACAAGGGCATGAACATGCCAAAGATATTGTAACAGATATTTTAAACCAAAGCAACATAGGGAAGAAACCACTATGCAAAGGACGGTCATCATACAGTCTTTGGCTTGTCTCAACATCAGTATTGTTACCCCCTGTTCTATTAAGCTAATGGGACCAGATATTTCTACAACTAAAAGAATGCTGTGTGCTGACAGTAAGGACAAAAACGTAACAGTTTTATTAATGTTCATGTTTTGTATACAACAGTGCACTAAACGGTGCTGTGGTTTAGTGGCTTGACTATTCTTTTACACAGAACAAAAACAGATCCAAGAAATAAAAACTATAATGTGCAAGACCACAGTTACCTGATAATACATGCAAAACAATGCTGCTGAAGAAGAGGGGAAGGAGGCAGGTGGACATTGAAGCCTGGAACAAGCCAGATTCATACACAATTTTTATTTAGCAAAAGGTAAACTGGGCACATGAATACAGGCAATTAAAGTGACAAGAAAGTTTTCTGAATCACTTTGATGGCACTAGCTGAACAAAGGAGTTCTGATGAAATGTACACTGGAAAGACTACCCTGATTAATAAGTTAGGCTCCTTACAGTGACTTTTGAAAATAACTACCACAAAACATAAATACGAAGTGCTGTGAAAAAACTGAAGTATCATGACTTTATGGCACACACCTTCACAAAAATCATACTTGCAGAAGGCACCACATACAAGGTCTGTATACGTGTAAATATCAAATAAATTGTTTATTTTCACCTTAAAAAGACAGTTTCAAAGAATAGCCGTGTTGGTCTGCAGGAATACGGACAGATTTGTCCAGTAGCACCTTAGAGACCAACACTGGACTCGAATCTATCTGTTACATTAAAAACAATCAGAAGATACTTTAAATACATCTGCATGTTTTATCAAGTGCTGTGCACCGCATTAATCTATTGGAAGAGTCATGCACAATACGCAATACAGCTCTTTATATAGATATCTTTATACAGATATCTTTTCATATATATTTGGGCTGAAAAATAATCCCATTTTCCTCAAAAGTTTATATGCGGGCTCACTAACAGGGTCATACAGATAATGGTAACACATTATTAATATTGGAACCCTCAAAATACACAAATTATATAATCCTTCATTAAAGCTGGAGATAGCGACTAATTTGGAATGTATGGTCAGAGACATAACTGATAATATAAAATCATGTCAAAACACATTGTTGGTTTTAGAGAGATAAATTGCCAATTGAAATCTCACTAGAGGTATTCATAGGTTCTAGCTGGTAAGCCAAGCAAAATCAGATAGTGAGAAAGCCTTTATGGTAACAGCAATCATCAAGAGTTCTAATTTTATAATCTGTCATCTCAGTCTGATTAGCCCATGGTAAGAGAAAGTGGCATCATGGCCAAAGTGTCCTACCTTAGACTGGGGAGACCCAGGTTCAAATACCACATGAATTATTCAGTGGCCTTGGGACAACTGTTTAATTCTCAGCATAACCTAAGCAATTAATAAGGGTGGGCACCATCTGTTGCATTTTCCTATCCACTCTCCAAAACAAGGGATCCAGTTACAAAAATTATGAGGATCATGACAGACAGTTTCCCAAAACCCAACAGAAAACTGATGCCTGTTGTATGTTCCCTCCCCACTGAGAATTAAATTCTGGTATTAGCCTCTCTGCTCCATCCCCACAAGCACTGTTCCTTGGCCAGCTGTACCCACACAGCACGCACAATTTGTTCAATATCGCTGATATCGGACTCCTTCATGGTGTGCTGTATGTAAGTAGAACATTTCCCAGTTATTAGCCCTATTAGTATTTCTTCAACGGTAGCCTGCAGGGCACGTGGAAGTTACACTTAACAGAGAGACTGTCAAGCACACACTTAGCAGGAATCCATCTCTTTGCCCGTTACCTTCTCAGTTTCTCTTCTAATCTCTTTTCTCTTTCTCCTTAGTGTATAACTGACAAATTACTCTTACCAAAAATGCCTGAAATTTGATATTGCTAAATGAACAATTCAGATATGCCCCCTGAAGAGCTCTCCATACAGCAAATTCCAGCTTCCTGGTGATCCCCGGCCCCAGAGGGCTGTGCTTGGCCTTGTTCTAAGCCAGGTGGAATGAGTTGCCAGCAGAAACGCAAGCCCTCATGGAATTTCTAAGCTCCAGAGGGACTGTAAAATGTTACTCTTCCACCAGGCATTTGGTTGAGGCCAAAGACCACCAATACCATCAGAATGGGCCCCCCAGCCAGAATCCTACTCTGCCTGTTCAGCACCTGGTTGACATCTAGTATTCTATCTGCTCAGTTCCGAGGTACGATAGGGGATTATTGATGGAAGGTGTGTGACTGTTTAGTTGTAAACATTTTTAGATGATGCAGTTTTAAAACTTATCTTTATATGGGTTTTTAACCTACTAAACTGTTGTGAGCTGTCCTGAGACTGATGGGAGAGAGACAGAATATAAGCTTAAATATAAATAAAATTTAAAAATAAATACAATAAACCAAGATTTGGTTTTTTTTCTGAATGACCCTAAGTAAACCTCAGGGTCTCCCTCCTCTCCTTACACACAGACCATTCAATAACTAGAACTACCTGGAAATGAAATCTTAATCTAAATCTTGGGATCATGTTTGCTTCATAATCAGTGTTGCCAACCTCCAGGCGACTGATATTGCTATAGATCCCCTGGGATTATAACTGCTCTCTAGGTGATAGAAATTGGTTCAGCTGGAAAAAATGGCCACTCTAGAATCTGGGCTCTATGGCATTATTGAAGTCATTCCCCTCCCAGGCTCCCCTCAAATCTCCAGTTATATCCCAAACTAGAGCTGGCATCCTTATTCATAATAGAGGCTGGGGTTTCAGCACAGAGCAAGCCAAACTGTATGCAGGTTGGAATTGTGGAATGTGAGAATTTTATTGTCCACTCAGACCTCATCTGGCAGCATTTTGAGCAGACACTGATCTAAGCTTATTAAATGTAAACTTCTGTAATACAGCCTAGTATTTTATGAAGACTGATGATGAAAGTTGAATTCCTTATTGTATGTGACTATCAGACTGCTATAAACATCACTGGTCGAAATGAATATCAATTCAATGTTTCTTTTTAAAACTTTTATTTATTTATTTTATTTATAAATAAATAAAATGTATTTATTTTATTTGACTTGTGGCAGTGAACTTCATAATCAAAATTATAGTTCATATACAGTATATAGTTCATTACAGTATAAAACCATTAATTCATTTAAAATGACACTTAAAATAGCTGTCAGTACCATTGATACACAGTATTTACATTATTGCTATACAAGAAGGAGGGATGAGGAGTAAAAATGAGGAGGGGGGATGAGGGAGAAAAGGGAGGCCCAGCAGTTGGTTTAATATAGGTCCTAACTGGCCCCAACATAGGCCTGACAGAAGAGCTCCATCTTGCAGGCCCTGTGGGACGTGGCCAGTTCTGTCATGGCCCTGATCTCCCTGGGGAGCTCGTTCCATCGGGCAAGAGCCAGGGCCAAAAAGGCTCTGGTTCTGATCAAGGAATAACAGACTTCTTTAGGGCCAGGAATCCTCAGCTGGTTGGTGTTGCTAGATCTAAGTGCTCTCTGAGGAATATATTCAGAAAGGCGACCCCTAAGATACCCTGATCATAATCAGTTCTACTTTTCAAAGGGTTTCCACAACAAAAATGTTTAACACAACAAGGAATGCTTACTGTTCTGGAATCTGAGAAAGGATTGTATTCATCTAGTCCTGGAGGAATATTTCTTGTCACTTGTGTAACTGAAGGATCCTAAATAAAGGAGAGTAAACCATCAGATAAAGCATGCATATGTACCATCCATGTGGTAGCACCAATCCAAACACATTCACCTATACAGTGTAGTGTCAATTGCAACAATGACCTTCTAACTCTGCCTTGTAGCCATTATCTAACACAGACTAGTGCATTTCCAGAGTTCACGATATGACTGAACTGGAACGAGCTCCCTGTTGGAATGAGCTCCCGTGGGAGATCACAGGCCTGAAGGACCTTAATCAGTTCTGCAGGGCCTGTAATATGGAGCTGTTCCACCAGGCTTATGGTTGAGGCTCATAATAACATCCGCTGAACAGTTGGCCTCACCACCAGGTGAAGAACAAACTGGAAGATCAGCTCCCTCCTGATCCGTCTGGACATTTTAGAAAGGTTGATTGTGTGAACTGACTGTTTTCTAGTTTAAAATGTATGTTCATTTTATTGATGTTACCGACCATGACCATTTGGAAGGGTGAGCTACAAATTATTATTATTACTATGGGCCAAGCCTGTTGCATTCAAGAATACAATGAGTGTTTGATAAGGGGGGTGGAGCGGAAGAACAGCCTCCCCTCAGGAACTGGAAAGGCTGCAGGCAGTTGTTACGGAACTCACCGGCAGAGGCAGCCCTCAAGTGGCAGAGATCTGCAGCCTCCAAGCCTCAAAAGGGAAGTGGAAGGAGGAGAGGGTGGTCAGGGGTAGGGGACAGAAGGCAATTGGCTGGCTGCTGGACAGACAGGAAGCTGATTGGAGGAGGCGGAGGCACTCAGGGGCGGTACAGCCACCCTGAGTGGGTGTTAAATCCTGAGTGGCACTTAAGCCATGAGACACACTCCTCCTCCAAAGCTCATCAGAAATATTAAGTGGTACAAATTATTATTGACTAGTTTCAAAGCCCATTTATAAAAATGGCTTTGAAAGGGGCGAAGGGGGAAGGTGAAGGGATAGAGCCTCTCCCCCCAGCCAGCTTACCGTAGAGAGGTGTCCTGTGCTGTTCAGGTCACTATGGGAAGGTTGGAGAGGTGTGGGGCAGGCCTGGGCCGCAGCGTTGTGGGTCTTTCTCTGTTGGCCAGGGGCAGCGCCACGCCATTGTCAACGTGGCAAGGCTGCCTCTGGGCCGGGCAGAAGTGTGGGCTGGCGGCTGCCTGGGCAAGGCGTAGGGGCCTTCAGGCGGGGCCAGGGACAGCCGTGGCACATCTATGACGCAGAGGGGCTGTCCCAGGGGTTGCCAGAAGGCTGCTGCTGTCCGCGGAGTGGGCTTCTGGCAAGGTGAGGGACAGGCCCGCAGCATCAGCGACGTGGCGAGGCTACCCCAGGGCCCGGCAGAAGCCTCTGGGCAGTGGCGGAGCATGGCGCAGCCTTCTGGCAGGCCGAGGGGCAGCCTCGGCACATCAAGGACGCGGCAAGGCCGTCCCAGGCCCCACCAGAAGACTCCAGGCAGCCGCGGAGGTGCCGGGGACGTCGTGTCTGGGCCAAGAGCAGCCTCGGCGGCCGAATTAAGGGGCCTAGCATAGGAGCCTGTCCCAGGGGCCTGGTGAAGGTCGTGGATGTTGGTGAGTGGGGGAGGATCCTTGGAGGGTTGGTGGAAGGGCGGGGGTGAGTTTAGGGGGGTGGGAGGGAAGATGGGGATGGGTGGGTGGGGTGGTGCGGGGGATCCGTGGCGGAGGGGGGGAGGGTGGTGGCAGCATTGTTTTGGGGTGAGCGTAGCATTCGTTGGTAGGGAACGTCGCTGGGTGGGGGTGTAGGGGTTGGGGAAGTATTAGCGTAGCGGCAGCAGGGGGCAATGGGGGTGGAGAGAGGAAGAGAGCGGTGGGTGGGTGTGGTGGGGGGTTAGGTTGGGGGGATCGCTTACCTGCGTGGTGTCGGTCGGTAGGGGTGGAAGGTGGGTGCTGCCGTGCGCCGCCGGCAAGCCCTGCCGCCTCCAGCAGGGCAACGAGAGTGGGCCCCCCTGGGCTCCCCACCCAACTGCTGGGCAACGTAGGTGCGTCAGCAGGAGGAAAGGAGGAGGGCCACCGCGTCTTTCACGCTGCCGCCCTGCTCCTTTCCTGCGGGCCCCCGTCCCGGCCAACTTCCCTGGTTCGCTGGCGGGAAAGTAGCAGGGCCGCCGCGTCGAAGACAAGTCTCCCCTATCTTATATTGGTGTATTTGGTTTTTCCTACCTAAATGCAGAACTTTACATTTGTCCCTATTGAACTTCATTTTATTCAGTTTAGCCCACTTCTCGAGCCTATCAAGATCATCCTGTATCTAAAATTTGAACAGACATATACTACTACTGATTGAGCTGATCACTGAAGTGTGGAAAACATTATACTTTAGAATGATATCTTTAAAATTCCTACAATAGAGAAATGTGCTGTAATATAGCCATTTCAAAATAAAAATGGCAGCAAACATGAAATCATCTTAATTGTCACACAATGAAAGAATTTCACATTTAGGTCTGACTTAATCTGGTATGGAGAGAGAATGCTTTCATATTCTCCTTGTTCTGCATGGCAACTCATTTTATCTAGATCGTCTAAATCTAAAAAGGTAAAGGTAAAGGTATCCCCTGTGCAAGCACCGAGTCATGTCTGACCCTTGGGGTGACGCCCTCTAGCGTTTTCATGGCAGACTCAATACGGGGTGGTTTGCCAGTGCCTTCCCCAGTCATTACCGTTTACCCCCCAGCAGCAAACTGGGTACTCATTTTACCGACCTCGGAAGGATGGAAGGATGAGTCAACCTTGAGCCGGCTGCTGGGATCGAACTCCCAACCTCATGAGCAAAGCTTTCAGGCGGCTGCCTTACCACTCTGCGCCACAAGAGGCTCTTCGTCTAAATCTAGATTAACACAATTTTGAGATGTCCATCTGTCATACACTGACTTATATGAGAAAAACAGCTTCCCATCAAAATACAGACTAGAGCTCAATTTTCAGCTGAACCACAGAAAAAGATGTGCATAGGCATATGGTATCCTGTCAAAATATACCATATAGACCTTACCTGCAAGAATCACTCTTACTATACTATGTCAATTATGAAATATAGGAGATAGGAGATGTGAAATCATATGAACACGGAATAGAAATTTGTCAAACTCCAAAAGAGTTTTAGAATTCAGCAACTGAAGATTCAGGGGTGAGGGGAGTAGTGGTTGGGAGATATAGTTTTAAAAGCAACTGGCTTTGGTTGGCACAGACACATAATTGCCTCGAGTTAATGCAAGACACCAATGGAAGGCCACTTTGCATTTAGTGAAAAAGATAGCTTGCATGATTCACACATTTGCTCTCCGTGCTTCTAGATTTGGTGCATACCCTCTCCATGCAAAAGATGTATATGTCTGCTACACTCATACATTCTGTTTCCTTCTAACAAGAGGTTGGCCCATGGCACGTAAAGCTGCATATTCTAAAGACTTCAAGAGCTGCCCTAACAGGAAGAGCTCTGACATTGATTATAGTCACCATGAAAGCACAGTAGCCTTCAAATGTTATTTTTAGCACACAAAAACAAAAGATGGTCTTAAGCTGGTTATGATGTTTTGGACTTCTGCCAGAACTCAGAAGATGCCTTTCAATACCGAAACGATCTAGTTGTGAATTATTGTTCTCTTGAAATTAACACAAAGGCAGAAACCTAATACTTTAAAATCATTTGAAAAACCAATTCCATCTTCATCCTCCCACCCATTTCTTTTTTAAATATCATAGTGAATTAAAGAATAAGAACAAGGAACAGAATACTAAACTTGCTGGCAGTAAGGTAGAGAAACACAAAATGGAACAATGTATACAGGACTGAAAATTATTTGCATGATGACTCAATATAAATATTTTAGAAACCTAGCCTGCATAATGATTGCAAAAAAGTGACACAATTCTTAGGGAAAAGCACCAATTTTTTAGTCATTATAAAGCACCACTGTGTTTTCCAGCTCTGAGGACAGAGAATGAAAATAACCTACTACTTTCTACAATTGTTAAGGCTGAAGCAGCAATAACACTTCCCCAGTCCAAATAGTAAATGCAGTTTCCTGTAACTTGCCATTCCTCTGATCACCTGGCGTAACAGGCGCTGCCCTAGCAGAGCATCCAAGTGGCAGAAGGGTCTCCCACATTTTCATTAGGCAAAGGATCCAAAGTGATCCCTGGACTAATCCTGGACACCAAAGAGTCTCTATCATCAACCTCTTTGAATTGAGCTCAGAACGAGCACAGTTCCATTGGTTTGTCCATACATTACATGGAGTGCTCCGCTAATTTTGCATGCAGAGGCCAATCATGGCCAAGGAAGGAGGTGACAGACAATAAGAAGACTGGAACATCAGGCTCAAAATCGAAGGAGGACTGGATTCCTGAATGGATTGACCCAATGTCACCTCAGAACATTTATCTATACCTGAGCCTGAGTCTCTGGTCAAATGGCGATACAGTTAGGGAATGTGTGGTGGTTTGGCTGATAACTTGGGAGTTGAATTGGGGTCTTCAGTGGAGATAGAAGCCATCTGCTTATCTTGATGTTTGGACTTTTAATGGAGGCTCAGAAGCTGACATAGCCTTCTCCCACCCCTCCAAAGATTGGGGCCACCAAGATTTTGGAGCCACTGGTGCAACCATCACTGACCTCCTGGGGCCCTGTGCAAGGAAACTGTCAGAACCTACCAACCCGAAGGAGGATTCAGTCATGGGGTTCGACCTGACAGAACTGAAGCAGGCTCAGACGGGGACTTGAATGGGATGTTAACCAATAGACAGAACAATAGTAAATTCCTTTGTTGAAAAAAAAAACAGCAAAGAAGAAACTTCTTCTCAAATGCCAAGAAAGCAATGATTGATACTCAAAACTGAAGAAAAATACAGGCCCAGAAGGACAAACCATTCAGCATCTAACAAGTGAGTAGTAACTGTTTGCTTCTCTCGAAGTGGTGAAAAAGGAACTCAGGGAAAGAGGTGACCTGGCTGAAGAACATGTGACCCCACTAGTGTGAAAGTTGGCAAATGCATGGTTCTTTTGGCTTGGGATGTCCCCTTTAGAGCTTTAGCTAGTGGAAGAACATTCTGTGGCCAGCCTGGACAAGTGGCACTTTGGGATGGCACAAGAAGACAATAGACGGCACAATGAACAATAGATTACTTCCCCAGGTTTATATGATATATCTTGTTCCATATACTTGGCTATATAGCTTAAATCAAAAGCAATATCCCAAAGAACATACAGAAATACATAGGGAGTTTTCTACAACCATCCATGTCTGGCACAGGTGTGCTGTACATACGGGTACCAAAATTTCTGATCTGCAATAAAGACTAGCAAGTGCTGGATCAGTCTGTGTGAGGCCCACTGAGATGCAGTATGCTGAGAATTAGAACTCCAGAGTCTTTACAAACAGTTCTGTCTCTTAAAGTGAGAACAAGATTTGGACTTACTCAGTCATTTACATATAGTAGTGATATGATAACTCTAGTTTTGTTCCACAACAATGATTTTCAAACCTATCAATTTCCCAAAGCAGGTCATCCATTAGGGTGACCACACAAACTTCAGTCCCATAAACAGGCCTAAAACTACACCGTAAATAAAAAACATATCACCTTACCCAGCCAAGTTTGAAATTGTGCAGTCACTGCCCATTCAATCAGCCTGCTCAAGTATGGGACATTTGAGACTTTATTTAATGTCTATACTGCCTCTCCCCACAAGTGGGCTCAGCGCAGTTTGCAACAAAAAACAATTAAAAACCTGTTAAAGTTAGATCTCCTCTTCCCACTTGCTTAAATGCCCACTGCCAGTTACTGAGACTGGAAGTGATTTTACCAACTGACTTCTAGGAAGCCCTCAGGGGGTTTTCAAGGCAAGAGACAGTCAGAAATGGTTTGCCATTGCCTTTCTCTGTATAACAACCCTGCACTTCCTTGGAGGTCTCCTATTCAAGTACTAAACCACGGCTGACTCTACTTAGCTTCTGAGATCTGACAAGGTCAGGCTAGCCTGGGCTATCCAAGTAGGTGGTACATCAATGAAATCCCAATCCTGTCTCTCAGTCCTACCCTTAGGTACACAGCCACAAAACTAAGTGTGTCCTGGGTAGGGCACCATGCTAGGGGGACAGAGCTCTTACAGACCACAATGACATAAATACCCTGCTATGCGGTTCTATGATGAAGTAGTTAGGAGAGATTAACCCTTTCTCCCTTCCAAAGTATGATAAATAAATAAAGCTAAATCTCAGTGATAAATATGCCCTTTTAGCTTTGCTATAAATGACATGCCTAGCTATTCTGGAATATTTTTGTGTCGAATCATGGATTGAAAGTACAAAAAAACCCACAAACCATCCAACAAATGCCACAAGGTATCTCTCTAGCTAACAGTGGTTGGACACTTTGTGGATAATTAAAGCTGCAAAACCAGGCCACCCACAACTAACCTAAGCGGCTCTCCAAGTATTTTTTTTAAATTACTTTAAAATGGATTAAAGAAACTGCCAGATTAAGACCTAGTATGCTCCAGAAGGGAACTAATGTTGAATCACTGTGAGCTAAAGGGAAAAGGGGAAATAAATCAACCTGTTTAAGCCCAGAGAGTTTACTGAATTCCACCTGATGAAATTCTGAGACCATTCTAAGTACATCTGTTCAGAAGTATGTCTCATTTTAAGTCACAAAGGGCTTACTCAGGAAAACAAGTGTTCTTAGGAGGGCAGTCTTTGAATGGTTGGGACGTGGGATGGGATTTTCAAATCGTATCCTTGGCTTACAAAGGTAAAGGTATCCCCTGTGCAAGCACCATGTCTGACCCTTGGGGTGACGCCCTCTAGCGTTTTCATGGCAGACTCAATACGGGGTGGTTTGCCAGTGCCTTCCCCAGTCATTACCGTTTACCCCCCAGCAGCAAACTGGGTACTCATTTTACCAACCTCGGAAGGATGGAGGGCTGAGTCAACCTTGAGCCGGCTGCTGGGATCGAACTCCCAGCCTCATGGGCAGAGCATCAGACTGCACGTCTGTTGCCTTACCACTCTGTGCCACAAGAGGCTCTGTCCTTGGCTTACAATGTATTTTTCTTTGGCATACTTTTTCCTATACCTGTTTATTTTATTATTTTATGTACTAGCTATTGTCCACTGAATTTATACTGGCACTATGATGGCATGAAGAAATTTCATGAGATCCTTGGAAAAATTATCCACATAACATTATTAATGCACATACTGTTTTACATGACACATGATGACAGGTCCCTTCTTGAATATGTGCAATCATTAACCTGACATAAAGGAGGCAAAAAAGGGAGGGCAATAGCAAAAATGAAGAATGCGGCCTGGATTTAGGTTTAGGATCTAAATTAAGCCACATATTGGATTATTTTAGATTTTCTTCCATTTGGCTTTACACTGAAACAGATCTCATCCCTAATGTCACACCTTTCAGCAGCGAGAGAAACAGCAACAGCTAAAGCCAAGAGTAAAGCAGTGAAAAACAGAAAGCCTTTCACTTCGCAGACTGTTAATGGATGGGGTGAAGAAGTGGCTCTTAGGAGACTTTGTTCCAGAACCTGTCATCCATTTTGTGTCCTTTCGTCAGCTCCAGAAACTACGGGGATTTACTTCCCTCTCAGGTAGAGAAAGAAGAGGAAGATGGAGTCCCCCCCCCCCCGCCCCGATCTATTTATCACCTGGCGCCGGCTGAGCCTGACTAGAAGCCTCTCTCATCCACCGGGGAGACACAACCCCAGAAGACTCCAGCAGTCGCCATCCCTCGCCCAAGGGATGCGATTAAGCCCTGAAGAGGGAGCCCCAAGGAAGGCCCAGAGCCTGCGGCGGGGGAGGAACCTCCGCCCCGAGGAGTCGCCGCCGATGGGGGACCAGGACGCTCTGCTGGCTTTGAGGAGAGCCTCTCGCGCCTCGGCGACGCCGGATCCTCCCGGCCCGCTTCCGCCGGCCAAACACGGCGGCTTCGGGGAGGGGAGGGGAGGGGAGGCTCCAAGGCAAAGGGGGTGGGGCAGGGCAGAGGCATCATTCTGCAGGCGACCTCGCAAGGGTGGCGGGGCGGGGGGGCGGGGGGGTGATATTGACATGCCCCTTCGCAAGGCTAAGGAAACTGGGACCCCCCGAGCCTCACGCGCCTTAACAGCTTCCCCGATCCCCGGCGCGTTTACCTTAAAGGGGTTGTTAAGGTCCGGGTCCGCGAAGGGGTTGCTGTCAAAATCCGACATGGTGGGCGGCCGGGGGAGAAGGCAGGGTCGGTCGAGCTCTGCGGAGAGCGGCGGCGGCGGCGGCGGCGGCGGCGGCGACTCTCGTCGAGCGCCCCGAAGGTTGCCACCCCTCCCCCCCACCTCCCGCCCGCGCCGATGTCAGCGCCGGCGGATCCGCTCCCAGGCCCACCCGCGGCACTCCGGATAGGCCGCCCAGACACCCCCGCCCCGTCCAAAATGGCTGCCCCGGAAATAACGGACCCAGTGGCGGCAACGGCTCCGGCAGGAAAATGGGAAGCCGGGAACCGGGCTGGGGAAGCCGGAGAGACGCAGGGCGGGCGCCCCTGGGTGGCGGTCCCGTCGGTGGATGCAAGGCTTCGCGATAAGGACTTCCTTGCCTTTCTCGGTTGTCCGGATGGGCCACTTCTGCTCTGTTAAGCCGGTTTTGTTTCTGGTCTCAGGATTGGGGAGGGGGGAGGCTTCTTATAACCTCACTTTTCCCGTTCTCTGTCCAGTTAGAGTTGTTAAGGGGAGGGGGGGAGGGCTTGAAAAAGTTTTTCTGGTGGACAATTTTATGGAGTAAGCGATGTATGCAATATTTATAGTGTTTGGGATGAGTTAAAAGATTTTCAAGACAAGGTTTTACTCAAAATGAAACGTTTGTGTGGGAAAAGATAATGTGATACGGTATGTTGGATATGTCTACAACATGGGTAATCAAACTGCGGCCCTCCAGATGTCCAACGCTGGCAGGGGTTCATGGGAATTGTAGTCCATGGACAGCCGCAGTTTGACTACCCCTGTTGTAGACATATCCAATTCAAGACAACGTTTATTGTTTAAATGTGAACGAATCTAGTAGCAATATGCTTAATGTGTCATGATACATTAGAAAGATTTGTATTTTTAAAGTTATAAGGCTCCATGGTATCTCAATGTTATGGTTGTCCACCTGTTGTATCAGTATGAGAGTATTTCTAGCCAAATAACAATTCCTTTTCTCTATTATATTTTTTGTTTTCTAATTTCGATTCCCCCCCCCTCCCCAATTTCTCAGATGGAATATATTAAGACACTTGCACTAAGATTGCATAGGATGCAGCAGTTTGCTGCAAGGATTGAGTATATTTGCAATTTTGCTTGTATACAATGTGGTGTATACTTTACATTTTCATAAACATTTGCTTAATTTATATCTCTCCAATGGAGACCCAAAGTGGTTTACATCATTCTCCTTGCATCAATTTTATCCTCACAACAACACTGTGAAGTAGGTTAGGCTGAATGTGTGAGTGGTTGAAAGTCACCCAGATGGCAGAGTGGGAATTCAGACTTGGGTTTCCCAGATCCTAGTTTGACAACTAAATATAGGCATATAATTTTATCTTGTTAAAGCAACGAAATAAGCTTCATAAGAAAACAAGCATAGTAAATTTCCCTCAAATGTCTGTTCTTATTAAACAAATGGGGAATGGGCTTTAAAATATCCCCACATTTTGTATATCAAACCTTTAGTTATCCTTTTCTTCATGTAATTGTTTTGATGGATTGTATTAAAGCTTGTTGTTAACTGCCTTGGAACTGTTTCTCAATAAAAAGTTAGGATAGATCCTGAGACAGCTTTAAATATCACAAGGGCAGACAGAAAATATTGATAATTAAGTGCCCATTTATAGTGGTACCAATCAATATCTACTATCATTGTGAAATTGTCAATGTTTAGAAGGGAAATGTCCAAAAGGTGCAATGAGTTAAGAAACTCTGCTTGGTCCGAGATTTTCCAGAGTTTTTAAGAGAAAACCTGTTCTCTTAAAACAGGTTCCTTCTCCAAAGGGTGACCTCACCTTGCTGTTGCTCCTTTTGGCATGTGTACATACAGAACAAAGGAGTCATGCTCTGTATACAGCAGGTCCTTCCAAAAAGCAGGAAAAAATGGCAGATCTGGGGTGACCCAGCAGGAAGGAATCTGTGAGTAGGGATTTGAAGTGAGATCCTTCCAATTCTGGTCTGAAACGCTAACTGCTAACTGCTACACACCGGCATTAAAAAGAGAATCAGTTCACATCAATCTAATCAATACTAATTAGACTTAATTGACAAAGAATGTGGAAGAGATTCACTTGATGTATGAGGGTTTAGCAATACATGGAAACCTGCACTTCCTCTGCGTGAGGAGGTCCTCTTGTTTTTTTTTATTTTTGTTTTGCAGAGCATTTACATGCCTGGAAAAAATTATTACACTTATTTATTTTATTAAATTTACTAGAATTAAAGCCCGTTGTAGCTGATACAACAGGCGCTAGCAAGGGGGGGGAGAAAAATAGCAAAGAGAGAGGGAGGTAGAATGGAAAAGAGTGATTAAGATAGAGAGAGCTTAGCATTGGGAAGAGTAAGGGGAGGGGTTGTCCAGTATGAGGTTGAATATGTGTGTTGTGGGGGGGCGTTGTGGTGGTGTGGTGACAAATGAGGGCATGGGTGTGGAAAGATGGGTGTCAAGAACCTGTGGTTTGGAATGTTAGTTGAGTGTGGGAGAGGACTGTGGAATAGGGGTTACAGATGAGCTTTCAAGAGCCCTGTCTTCAGATATGTAAAGGGAAATCAGACTGGAGACTCTTCTTAGGGGGAGGTTACATCACAGCCAATTCCTCCCAGTTCTGTGGCCCTACTCCTTCTGTCAATATAATCTTATGTGCCCACATGCTGCTTTCGCTGTTTCCCCCTAGAAGAAGAATAGCTGGATCTTTGTTCCCTGCTGTTTACTACCAAAAGGAATCACAAAGCGGTTTACAAACACCATTTCCTCTCTCCATAACAGTCACCCTATGAGGAAAGTGGGACTGAGAGCTCTGAGAGAACTGGGAATGGCTCACAGTCATCCAGCAGGCCTCAGGTGTCTCTAAGCAGTTTAAAATCGCCTTCCCTTCCTCTCCCGATAATAGGCTCCCTGTAAGAGAGGCAAGTGTATGGCCGGCCCAATCAGGGTGCAGCCAGCTGTGCTGTGCTGGCCGCACCCTGATTGGCCCATATTCAAAGCCAGACACCCCGGACACACTCCTCTCACAGGGGTGTTTCACAAATATATAAAGGAACCATGGATAGCTCGTTTTCCTCCTGGAACTCCAGGTTACATATATAAATATCCCCTAAAAACCCAGCCCTAAAAATAGGATTAGTCCAAAAGTACTGAGATGGCAAAATCCCTTCTACCTCCCACAGTCATCTAACAAGGGTGTGCTAAGTATTATAACAGAGCCTGAGGGGGCCTGCTGATCGTGATAACCCAGCCACAACCATAGACCTGACGGAAGAGCTCCACTTTTGGAGGGACATCTGGGGGCACCTGCAAAATAGTACTTATGTTGCAAGTAAAAAATATATATTACAATACTATTTTTGCGTTCCATGAAAATTTTTGTTGCTCCATATAGACCAAATTTTTAATCAAGAATCCCCCCCCCCCCGGTCAACGGTGTCCCCGCTTTACCAATGTTAAAATCTGGTCACCTTATCCTGGATTGGAGTCTGCTTTGTCAGGTGGTACAAGAAGAAGAAGAAGAGTTGGTTCTTATATGCCGCTTTTCCCTACCCGAAGGAGGCTCAAAGCGGCTTACAGTCGCCTTCCCATTCCTCTCCCCACAACAGACACCCTGTGGGGTGGGTGAAGCTGAGAGACCCCTGATATCACTGCTCGGTCAGAACAGCTTTATCAGCGCCGTGGCGAGCCCAAGGTCACCCAGCTGGCTGCATGTGGGGGAGCGCAGAATCGAACCCGGCATGCCATATTAGAAGTCTGCACTCCTAACCACTACACCAAACTGGCTCTCTCTTTGAATGGTTTTATCAGGTTAGAATGCAGATGGCCAACAATTCTGCTCAAAGTCATAATGTATTTCCCTATCTGTTCCTTTATCCAGCAGTTTTATAGTAATGGTATATTCCTGACAATGTATCTCTTCTCTGATAACTTTGACTTTACCCCTTAGTTTTTATCCCTGACTGAAACTGAACATAAATTTCAAATTACGTTACATCTACTGTGTGATTATGACAAGCACTTACACATGGCAGTTGCAGGTTTCCAAAGGGAATTCAGAAGTGCTGCAGGGGCTCAGATTAGATTTGGCATCGTAGGGAGGAGGAGCGCCAGCATTGGTATAGTGGTTAAGAGCAGTAGCTTCTAATCTGGCAAATCTGGCTTGATTTCCCGCTCTTCCACATGCAGCCATCTGGGTGACCTTGGGCTAGTCACAGTCCTATTAGAAACTGTTCTTACAGAGCAGGTTCTCTCAGCTCTCTCAGCCTCACCTAACTCACAGGGTGCCTGTTGTAAGGAAAGAAAGGGAAGGTGATTATAAGCTGATTTGAGACTTCTTCAGGCAGTGAAATGTGGGGTATAAAAACCAACTCTTTCCTCCCTGCATTATTTTCCTGACCTGAAATGGTACCTGAACTTTGGCCCATTGTGAATGTACATGGAATGCTTGCACATGAAGCCCTCCTCAGAGAACAAATAAGCATCCTCCTATGGATATTCCAGATTGGGAAAACAGCAAAGTCAAGAAAGCCGGAGCCCTTCCTCCCCCATGCCATGGTTACAGTCCAAATTGGTTCCCTGTGGAGCTTCTGACTTGAGTTCCCATTGGGAATTTGCAGCTGGTATTCTACCACAAGTCCCTATCGTAATAATGTGGTAGATGTAATTTTGTTATAAACATATGTAACTGTATAAGCAAATGTGTAACATAATACCCTTACATCACTATTGCCTTTTCTGATCCATAGTTAAGGTTCTTCTCTTGTTATGCATTTATGCTACCCCACCGATTGCTTTGGCCAAAAATGCTTTTTCTCCAATACCACTTTTTGCTTTATGGGACTCAATCTCTGCTTTAACAGCTATAATACAATATAGGGGTTATGAATTATTGTTGAAAAACGTCCTTAGTAGCCAGTATTGATGATTGAAACAGACAGAATATAATCTATGTCTTCCATAACCATTGTTTTTAAGCCTGCTGGTTTTACCACTTTTAAAAGTGGTTTTTATGAGTGTAATTTGAAAATACTCCAGTTTTCCTTTGGATGTCTTCAACTTTAAAACAATCCATGTGTATCTTTCTTTGATGCTGGAAGAAAGGTAAATATACTATTTCAGCTAAGTAAATGTGGAGTAAATATCCTCTGCTCACAGAAATAATTGCTAATCAAGAACTGGACTACATATCAACATTGTAGTGGATAGCTTGGATCTCATCTGTCTACTTACACTGTCTCCTTACACTACTTAGATCACACAAATTATTCTATTGAGTCAAAAGTTTGTAATGGAGCTAGTTAGTACATAAAAAGGACCCAATCACTTTCTAAAAAATATCTTTCTACTAGTTTGGGATTGCAGTCCAGTTCCACTTTGATCTGCTTCTAGTGTAATAATTTCGCGAAGCATTTAAGTACTAATTGTTATTAATGGCTTCAAAGTAAAGGTAAGTACTGGGCTAGAGTCTTGTTTAGTAAAGGTAATTGATGAGAATAAATATTAGATTTTGTGTGTGAAAACAACTACCTCTGGTGCTCATAGCTGGAACTACAGGAGAAAAGGTAATTCAGCAGTGACATTACATACACTGAGGATCAAACTACATGAGAAATAAGAAAAATGGGAATTAACTATGGAGCTAAGTTATAATTTACACTAGCGTTCAAATGAAAGTTCATTAACTCATCATTTTCCAATATTTAATGTAAGTAATCCCCCCAAATATTGTTCTTGTCTTGAAACGTTTCAAAACATTGTCTTGGATGTTAGGTTTTTATCATTTACTAACGTATTTGGGGAGCACCAGAGAATCACAGATCTCCAGTCTTTCCCAACATTCCAACTCCCTTTCATCTCAACTCTTTAATGATAGAACTTCTATACTGCCTTTGTGAGTGTGCTATTATCCTCCCTCCTAGAGTTGGAAGGGGCCACACAGACCATCTAGTCCAACCCCCTGCTCAACGCAGGATCAGCCCAAAGCTTCCTAAAGCATCCAAGAAAAGTGTGTATCCAACCTTTGTTTGAAGACTGCCAGTGAGGGGGAGCTCACCACCTCCTTAGGCAGCCTATTCCACTGCTGAACTACTCTGACTGTGAAAATTTTTTTCCTGATATTTGGCCTATATCGTTGTACTTGAAGTTTAAACCCATTACTGCGCGTCCTTTCCTCTGCAGCCAATGGAAAGAGCATCCTGCCCTCCTCCAAGTGACAACCTTTCAAATACTTAAAGAGGGCTATCATGTCCCCTCTCAACCTCCTTTTCTCCAGGCTGAACATTCCCAAGTCCTTCAACCTATCTTCATAGGGCTTGGTCCCTTGGCCCCAGATCATCCTCGTCGCTCTCCTCTGTACCCTTTCAATTTTATCCACGTCCTTCTTGAAGTGAGGCCTCCTGTTTGTATGGTTTATACCTATGACCCTCACTTTGATGCAATCTAGATGTGTATGTTGTTTCAGATTACACTTGTCCCTCCTGGCAGTGATCAAAGCAGGATCAGTACAATGTGTATCGTCTACATGGCTGGCTCACTACAGGATATTCCAAGGGAAGAGGTATCTGGCTTTCCTCCCAGTTCCTGGCTTCCAATTTCAGCACTGATCTTGAGCATTGGGAAGCAGCTGTAAAAACAAGCCCACAATCTGCATATACATCAACTAACCAGGCTCTCGAAATATAGAAGTGTGCTGAACATGTTGATCAGGAGTCATTGGAATAGCTTGTGACTTCAGAGTTCTGCCTGCTGTTACACGACTTGCAGCTGTTCACTTACCTTTGTTAGGAAATCTTTAGTATGTGCTGTTGCTGGGAAGTGTTTCTTTAAAAGACCATATTTGCTAAACATGGCCTGGTCATTCAAAGAAGAGCAGGTTTAAAAGAACAGCTGCTTGTGTTCAGAGGTGAGATTCTTCTGATAGTATTCCTTCAAGAGTTAACTTTTTTTTTTCTATAAGAAGTCATCTCAGTGAATTCACCTAGACCAGGGATTCCCAACCAGGGATCTGTGGACCCCTAATTGTTTAATATTGTTTAATATTAGTACATTTTACATATGAATATTTAATGTAAGCCTGCCCAAGCATAGAGCTCTGCTTCAGAGGCCTTGTTGTGCATGTTTCATGCACTGGCTGCTTCATGCACTCAGGTGATGGCAGCAAGATGGTCTTTTTTGTGGTGGCAGCCTAGGCATTGGACTCTATGCTTGCCTGTTTGCCCTGTTGACTTACTTGCCAATTACTGTACAAGGTACACATATTTGTATTCACCCAAGCACAGAAGATTTAATTTGCAGTTTAGTTTTGAGTATTTTTAGTGAACTGTCCTGTCTTTGATTTTTTTGTTTTGATACTGTTTTATTTATTGCTAAGATAAGATGTATAAGTACTATTTTTACTTATTTTCTGTATTAGTTTATATGAATGTTAGTGATATTTAATTGGTTTGTTGCTCTGCTTGTATTGATTGTTGGTGATATTTTTCTTATTAAATGTAAAGATTATTATTACTTTATTTGTGATGTTTTATTTTGTACAACATATTTAAAATATTGTTTTCCTTTAAAATATTGTTTTCCTTTCATCTCCAGTAGTTACCAAAATGGGGATTTTTAAAAAACAACTAGAGATGAAAAGGGGGGATTTTTGACCTAAAAGAAATGTAGAGCATTTGAATAATTTATCTGAGAGAACAGAGAAAAATTGTCTCCTTCCAAAATAAAGCAGGAAAAATACATCAGAAACAGAAAGACCTAAATGTCTGTTTTGAGTCTCACAGTTCTGTGCTATATGGACACTGCACTGAGAAAAATGGCAAAAAAGTCTATGACAAAAAAAGCCTGATTAATTTTCTGCTAGTTTGAAATTACCATCTGTGTATCTAGTGTTGTTTCCAAAATAGATCTTTCAAATTCCTCATCCTTGATCTGCCAAGAAAATAATTTATTGGCCTTTTCACCTCGTTCAAATACAAGTGCACTTGAGTGTAGCAAATGCTTACAGATCTGATTCTCAGACAATTTGTTACATTCCACCCAGAAACCATTTATAAATTATCAAATATTAGAGAGGATTTTACACTAGGGCAAATAAGTGAAGTGTTTCGCTCTTAGGAAAATGTCATTGCTTCCTGGACTGTCTCCTCTTCACTCCTTTTTTCTTCTCATTATTGGCCAGCGGCTGTTTTTCCTGGGTGACTACATAGAATCCTGGTGGCTGCTTGTAAGCTCACCATGGGGAAAAACTACAACCAGATGGACTATGCAGCAGGGGTAGAGCATAGTGGTAGAGTATTCCAACAATATATACAATAAAGATGCCAATACCATTAAGTACAACAACTACCAAAGTGCACTAAACAACCACACAATCTAACTGTGCATGGAAATAGTGAACAAATAATTAAACTTCAAATACAACGATATAGGCTAGATATCAGGAAAAAGTTTTTCACAGTCAGAGTAGTTCAGCAGTGGAATAGGCTGCCTAAGGAGGTGGTGAGCTCCCCCTCACTGGAAGTCTTCAAGCAAAGGTTGGATACATACTTTTCTTGGATGCTTTAGGATGCTTAGGGCTGATCCTGCGTTGAGCAGGGGGTTGGACTAGATGGCCTGTATGGCCCCTTCCAACTCTATGATTCTAAATAGATGAAAAGTAAATTAGTTTAATGTCAAAAGTGCAATAGGCAAAAATTGAGAAAAATTGCATTTCAATGAGTCATCAGATAATTTTAATAAAAAGCCTTTATTAAGTTTCAGAATTTTAAAAAGGTTTTGTTTTTCATGTCCACACACATTGGTATTATTGCTTACTGCCATTCTAGGAGCTCCAAGTGTCTTTTCTGTGTTTCCTGGTTTTCACTAAGCAGCAGGAGGCCCCAACATGTAGCTCATGGGTGCCAGGACACCCACAGACACCTGGTGCCTGTCAAGCATTTTCTGGAAGTGCATGAGGCCAGATGTCACTTGTGCCCAGCAGGGCTTTGGATTAGTTTAGGGTGTTCTGATTGGCTCAGCAGATGGGGAAAGAAACATTGCTTCAGTGGTTGTGGCAGCCATAGCACATTCACTGCTGAATATAAACTGCCTTGACCATTATCCGCCTTTCCCACCTGGCAGCCCTGGCGGGGGAGGCTGAAGACAGAAAAGTAACCTATAGACTCATGTATAAGCCTAGTTTTTCAGTACCTTTTTTCACACTGAAAAAGCCTTCCTCTGCTTATACGCGGGTATATATGGTAATTGAAATAAAAGCCTGCTCCAGCCACCCAATCATTGCATTGCCTTTTGCAAATGTGTACTGCAAGCTGAGCTTGCTCTGGCAGCTTGTAGGACATCAACGGTTTGACTGAGGGATTCTGATCTTTTTTTCCTTTTGCCTTCAATGGCAAATGGAATGGCAATGCTGGATGGGAGAGCCTGTGATGATGGAGCATTTCCCACCCTTGGCTTATATCCGAGTCAATAAGTTTGCCCAGATTTTGTGGTAAGATTAGGTCCCTCAGCTTATATGCAGGTTGCCTTATATGCGAGTCAATACGGTACACTGTCACATAGGTCAGTAGGCTTGCTTTGGTTGCGGGTATTTGAGAGCCCAGCATCAGAAAAAGTCAGCTGGCCTGAATGGGAGAAAGAAAATAAAGCCCTTCCTGCCCAAACCTGCTGGCTGGCTCTTGTCCCCAGGATTGCTGAAGCAGTCTGTGACAAAGTAATGTGGCCAGCCTGAACAGGAAGGCAGAGCAAATCCCTTCTTCCCACTCCAAGCCTCCTGACACAAGTGGTGCTACTGCAGCCAAGGAAGACAAGATGGCCAGGAGAAGAAAAGTTATTCCCACTCAAACCTGCTGGCATTCCCCCCCCCCCCCATCTTGATGTAGTGGTTAGGAGTGCAGACTTCTAATCTGGTGAGCCAGGTTTGATTCCCCACTCCCCCAAGTGCAACCAGCTGGGTGACCTTGGGTTCCCCAGTAACATCAGAGCTCTCTCAGCCTCACCTACTTCACACAGTGTATGTTGTGGGGAGAGGAAAGGGAAGGCAACTGTAAGCTGTTTTGAGACTCTTTTGGGTAGAGAAAAGCGGCATATAAGAACCAACTACCTGTGGAACAAGTGAACTTGATGGTTAAATGTTGGTGGGAAGCCCCCCCCCCCAGCTCCTCCTGCCTCCAGGCTATCCAGCTACTTTCTGTCTCAAGCAGCAGTGTCCTGGAAGAAAAGCAGGCAATCTGGTTGAAAGGGAAGGGGGAGTAAAGACCAAGTGGCTGCTTCCTGTCCCAAACAATGGGGCCTGAAATGAAAGCACTTCAAGGGGAGGGGGGTGAGATCCCAGGCCCTTCTCGCCAGGGCCTGGGAGGATGTCCTGAATGGGGTGTACAGGTGTAAAGTTCTTTTCCCTCAACTTGAGCCCCACAACAGGTAAAGTGTCAGGTTCTCCATGAAAACCTTACTTAGCATAGTCCAATAAAGCTCCAGTTCTGCAGATCCAAAACAGAAATACTACCTGTACTTCTAGATTGCAGTAGTTACTGGAGTATGTTCCATGGAGCATGTCCCATTTAAATGCTGTGAATACATAAAGGTTGAATATGTGTATGCACACTTTGTTGTCAAGGCTCAGCTGACTTAAGGTGACCCTATGGGGGTTAAGAAATGTTCAGAAGTGGTTTGCCATTGCCTGCCTCTGCACCACAGCCCTGGTATTCCTTGGGGGTCTTCCATCCAAATACTAGCCAGGACAGACCCTACAAAGATCAGGCCAGTTAGGATAAATACAAACACATATTATATCTCCTGTGTTCTTTTCCCTAAAGGACGCTGACTCTGATAAGGCTACCTAGGGTGTCTCATGGATCAAAAGGGAACATAATACTCTATTTTAGTAAGATGATAAACTGGCTTCTCTTATTCTGAGGCCACTATGTGTTGACTAACTTTGGTTAACTCCAGATTTCCATCCCATCCCCAAATGGAATATAGTGATACCTCTTTATTTGAGCACTACACTCTAGGTCAATGCTGAATCAAGATGAAATGTCAAAACAACAAACCAAAGTATAAAATGGCAGCATGTTTTCTTCAAGCACGCCAACTAATCCTCAGCTTATTTCCAAGGCAGACAAATCCCCATTGAAGATGGCATATTATGCTGTTCTGTAGGCATTTTATTGTTGTCTCTTTAATTGTCTAATTTTAAACAAATGAATTATGCTACTCTTTATTAATGCAGAAAAATCTTGTACATAATTTCCCTCTTAGCAACAATCCCACAAGAGACAAATCACATTATAATTGCACTGCATAATAAACAACTAAAGCCAATTATGAATCTATGCTGCTGTCAAACTCTTGACCTATGTTCCTTTAGTGCATTGCCATTTCCTTGAGGACCCAGAATACTAGACGTGACAGCAGATTGACAGCCCTGTCCTATGAAGATTTAGGCATGCTGAAGCCTGCTGGTATCTAACTGCATGGAAGCAGGCTCCAAATCCAGTGTTTTAAATTCATGGTACACAAAGCAGTGTCTACAGCTAGGAAATCAGTGACTTTGTGCTTGGTTTATAAAGTTTTCATATTTGCTGTAATATTTGAAAACATTTCAATCTACCTGAGACCTGAAGAGCTGCTGCCAGAATAGATAATACTCACCTTGATAGACCACTACTCTGACCCAGTAGAAAGCATGTGTAAAGATGAAAAAAAAATGTTTAACAAGTAATCCTTTCTACTTTATGCTTAGTGCCACATTAGGCAGGTGAAATTATTATTTTTGTTATTGATGGACTCTCAAGGAAAACAGACAAGTGATGTCTGTGAATTTCTACATCAAGAATGTAGTCCTGCACACTGTAAGTCATACCTTCAGTTAATCATTGTACTCAAGTGTATAATATGATTTCCACATTCAGGGAAGCAGAGCTTCTGCACTTTTTTGTAGGGGGGAAGGAAATGTAATACATATTGGCTATTTCTAGTTGTAAAATTAAAAAATATTGCTTTCTAGGCAAATATGCACTGTTTGAAGCTGGTACACTAAAACTACTTGGAAAAAGGGATGATCAAGGCAATATTTTCCAATTTCACTAAATATTCTTCTGTATTACACTCCCATGAGCCTCTTGTGGCGCAGGGTGTTAAGGCAGCCGACATGCTGTCTGAAGCCCTGAACATGAGGCTGGGAGTTCGATCCCAGCAGCCGGCTCAAGGTCGACTCAGCCTTCCATCCTTCCGAGGTCAGTAAAATGAGTACCCAGCTTGCTGGGGGGTAAAGGGTAATGACTGGGGAAGGCACTGGCAAACCACCCCGTATTGAGTCTGCCATGAAACGCTAGAGGGCATCACCCCAAGGGTCAGACATGACTCGGTGCTTGCACAGGGGATACCTTTACCTTTACCTATTACACTCCCATGCCATATAACTTTTGTTTATGCAACTCCCATGATCCTTATCATAGCCTTTTTGGTAGTCAGACTGACACCCTCCCTCCTTGTGAGTTTAATAAAAAGGCAACAATTAGTATCCAGTATTTTTGCTATGATTATCTGAGACCAGTCCTGTATTCTAGAAGCAAAGTAAGGACCAGTGCACATGTGGGTGTGTTTTTTTTGTAATCCCTCTGCATTTATTTTCTGTACACTGATTAACCGTGGCTACCGTTTCTATTCCCAAGCCTTAAGTGTATCATAGTCAAAGGTTAAAAATAATCCCTTGTGACTTGGTAGCTAGTCTGAGAACTTCTAAAATCTATACACCAATAAAAAGCTCTACAGTCTTACTCTAAAACTTTAAAAGGATGTCATAATCCAAATAAAGGTGTATAGTGTCCCATTCTAAAAACATTTACTCAGATATAAACCCATTATTTCCCATAGAACTTTCAAAGAAGTATAGTTAAAATTTGGTTGTAATGAAGCCAAGAAAAATAATATTAGCAAATCATTTTTTTTTATTACCAGGAAATCTATAATTTTCAATATAGCGTTTGCATCAATAAGACCAATGAAAATGCATTATTTTTCTGGGGAAAGATTCAGATGATTAACTACTGAGTGAGGCTGCAAGTATTTGCAACATCTAGCCAATAAAAACTGTATAAATGTATCAATATGTGAATAAAACAAAATACTTTAATAATATTGTTCACATAGTTTCCTAGTGGAAATCCCATGAATACCTCCCTAGAAGCAAGCTCCCTTGAATTTAGTGGGGCATGCTTAACAAGTTAACATGCAGAGGGTTGGGTTACCAGTCTCTTTAATATACTGTGCCATCATTACAATTAACGTTAACTTTGTAATTCATATGTTGACCCACAAGAGGGCACCAAAGCTAGTGTGGAGTGACAATATGACACTATCAGTTAAAAATCCAGAATAAATTTAGAGTCCAGTAGCATCTAAGACCCACCAAGTTTTATTCAAAGTAGAAGCTTTCGTGTACGTACCTTGCATAAAACTTTGTTGGTCTTAAAGTTGCCACTGGACTCTGAATTGGTTCTGCTGCTTGAGACCAACACAGCCCACTTGAAGTCAACAGCCCAAAATAAGAATGTAAAAAATAAGGCCAAACATACAAATAATAGGAAACCAATAGTATGCATTTGTTGGTTAATGCCCATTAGAAATCTAGTTATACTGCTGCTGTTTCATAAGTTTTATCATTTTTATTGATGAGATTTAAATATGTTTAGTACAGAGTAATACTGTTTGAGCCTCAGAAATGCTGGATGTTAGCATCCTAGCTAACTCCTTTAGCTCTTTTATTGATGTATCAGCACTTTCAGACTATTAAATAGTTAACAGAATTGCTTTACAGTTGTCATAACAATTCTAGCCAGTACTACAGAGTTGGATCTTAAGTAATCTTTCCATGAAGGAGTCAGGTTGTGGAGGTTTTTTTCCCTCCACTGCAAGATTTGTTTATCTGCAGCCGGATTCCTTATTTACCCTATATATGTTCAAGTATTTTCTCTACTGGTATGGCCTTGCAGAATATAAGACTGCACAATCATCATGCAAGATCCAAAAGAGTGAATGTCTACATTCCCCTTAATATCCACTCCCCAGCTACAGACCTACTTTCTCATCAGATAACTTTCACATTGCTCCTTTTACCAGCTCTGTCTTCCTTTTTATGGAAACTAAGCATGCTCAAGCCCTGGTTAGTATTTGGATGGCTGATTACCAAAGAGTACCAGGGTTGTTACAAAGAGGCAGGCAATGGCAAACCTCTAAGAGGGAAAAGCTGCAGGATACTATTAGAAGAAGAAGGAGGAGAAAGATAAGAAGGAGAGTTGGTTCTTATATGCTGCTTTTCTCTACCCAAAGGAGGCTCAAAGCAGCTTACAGTCGCCTTCCCTTTCCCCTTCCCACAACAGACACCCTGAGAGGTGGGTGAGGCTGAGAGAGCCCTGATATCACTGCTTGGTCAGAACAGTTTTATCAGTGCCCTGATGAGCCCAAGGTCATCCAGCTGGCTGCATGTGGGGGAGTGCAGAATCACTTGGCTCACCAGATTATAAATCCACACTCCTAACCACTATAACCATACTATAATGGATGGATGATTGTCTCATGTCCTCTGACTCAATAGTCCCCAACCCCCGGTCCAGGGACTGGTACTGGTCCGTGGATCAGTTGGTACCGGGCTGCGGCTCCTCCTCCTTGGCTGCTGCCTCGGGGGCTGCCCTGCCACTCTGCCGCCGCTCACCTTTGGTGCTTTCCAACGGCTGCCATGGCTGGGGCTCCCCCTCGGCGTGGCACTGCGCAGCTCTGCTGGTAGCACTCCCCAGGGGGCGGCGGGAAGTTGCGCCGGCGGGAAAACAAGTGGAACAGGGGCTCAGGCAGCGGTGACATCCCTTGGCAAAAGACTACCCCCCCTGGGCCTCAGTAAAATTGTCAAGCGTTGACCGGTCCCCAGTGATAAAAAGGTTGGGGACCACTGCTCTGACTCACTCACACACACTCTCTCTTATCAGTCTCTTTAATAGAAGCTTAATGGGATGCTATTTCTCAGATGATGCTATTTACCTGACAATGAGAATACTTTGGGTCTGGAAATTACAAAGAGGCAGGAAAAAATGTGTGCGATAACTTTATTATACTATGGCCAAAGAATCCTTCCTAACTATGAAAGTTACAAAAGCATTCTGCTTGGCTGTGCCCCATAAGGCCTTACATTCATACTCAAATTTGTCATCATAAAGATCACCTCAATTCTTATCAAATACGCAGTATAGCAGTGCAATACCTCCAGCCACCCGCATAAGTTTGCAAATGTAGGTAATAGTATCCTGCTCATGCCTAAGAATATTCTCTCTCATTCTTGGGGTCTTATGTAATGATAAGAAGCTGTGCTCAGCTAGCTGCAATTACTTCAATTCCTTTTACCATCTTAGGGTAAAAAAGTTCATTCCTAAGAAAGCTGCACTATAAAATGGTAGAACAAAGTTTGAGTCGACTGGCACTTTTAAAACAAAGATTTATTCAAGGTACAAGGTTTCATGTGTAAGCTCAGATCTTTAGATACAGTGTGCTTGCACATGAAAGCTTGAATAAAACTTTGTTGGTTGTAAAGGTGGCGCTAGACTGCTTCAGACCAACACAGCTACCCACCTGAAACTATAAAATGCTGTTAGTCATATTAAAGGACAATTTTTCCTTCTCGGCATAAAAAGCTGCCACTTTCTTCAAGGGACAGAATATTGTCCTCCAGGCAGTTGGCCATCATATCTTCTTACATGGCTGTATCCAAAAGAAGTAGGGAAAGTACCTTCTTTACCCTTTCTTCTGGCAAAAACACAAGCCACTTACGTTGAGGTAACTCTAGTTAAAAAACTATTACATTTGATGGGTAGGTTGACAGGTCTCCTTGTGGCTCTTGGAGGCAGCAAATACAAAAGCAGCATCAATGAAGTACTCACATAGTAATTTTCCCTGCACTTTCTCTGCCTCAGCCCCCTGCAGCTACTCTCTCTCTTAAAAAAACAACACAGTAATTACACCCACAAGTAACTTGCAAGAGCAGCTATCCCATTATTCCCCCCTTTGCTTCCTCTACTGCGTTTCTCACACTTTTTCTCCCTCCTGCCACACCTTTTCTTACTCTCCTCTATGCTTGTCACTTCCTCTCCATTTCTGTCCCCACGCCCATCACTATCACTATTGAAGCTCCCTTCATCAAATCTCCAGGAATGTCCCAACCTGGAGGTGGCAACCCTATCTCCTTCCCACCCACAAGCCAACCTACCTTTGTATGTTCCTCTGTCTTCAGCTTTCCATCTCTTCCCCACTGCAGCCTCTACCTGGATGAAACAAACCCTGTCTTCTTCCACAATGGATACCAAAGCAGCTTATGTTATTCTCTCCTCCTTTTATAATTATATACCAGGAGGTAGGTTAGGTTGAAAATAGGTGGCTGGTCTAAAATCACCCAGTGAGCTTTCACAGCATGACGGGGAACATAACTGTGGTCTCGCAGACCCTACTCTGAAGCTCTAACCCAGGAATTCCCAACCACAGTTCCAGGGAATCTTGGGGCCATGTGGGAGTTTCCCAGAGATTATACAGACTTTCCCAGATGTTTGGATAGCTGCTGACATCCCTAGATGTCACTGGATGTCTCCTAGTGGAAGAAGACTCAGCCTCCGTCTGATTCACCTGAACCGTCTGAACGAGGTGGGATGGGATAGATTATTTGTGTTTGCAACCACTTGCTTGTTTTATTGTAAATTGGGGTTTTATTGTATTTTAATGTTTTATTCTGTGTATATAAATCAAACTAATAATTAAAATAAACTAAATTTCCTCTGTTGCTCTACAGGCCTAGTCTATTTCATGCCAATGGAAAGCCAGTTTGGTGTAGTGGTTAGGAGTACGGACTTCTAATCTGGCGTGCCGGGTTCGATTCTGCACTCCCCACATGCAGCCAGCTGGGCGACCTTGGGCTTCCCATGGTGCTGATAAAGCTGTTCTGACCGAGCAGAACAGAAAGCTGTTCTGACCGAACAGACTCTCAGCCTCACCCACCCCACAGGATGTCTGTTGTGGGGAGAGGAAAGGGAAGGAGACTGTAAGTCACTTTGAGCCTCCTTCGGGTAGAGAAAAGCAGCATATAAGAACCAACTCTTCTTCTAAATGATTGGCTGGCTCCTGCATTTTATTTCTGCACCCACTTCCCTGTAGGGTCACGTCATCACTTCCAGAGTTCTTTGAAGCCTGAAAAACATCCCAGGGGTTCCTTGACAGTCACAAGTTTGAAAATACTGCACCATTACACCACATTGATGTCCATAGGGTGGTTGCTACTGAACAGTAGCAAGCAGTCATGCCTAGCTGAGTCAGGTGGAATCAACTTGCCCAGCATTTGCTGCCAGGCTTAGAGTTGAAAACCTCCAGGTGAATCTGGCAACCCCCCAGAATTATACCTAAACTCCTCTATCTCCCTGTATTAATCTGATCTGGGACAGTAGAGATAACTCTATGCAGCTAATTGCCCCACTTCAAGGAAGGTGATGCTGTAAAGTTGTCAACATGTTTGAGAGGAGACTGATGCAAGGTAATGGCAGGGCATCAGATAATTATTCTCAGCATTCCACAATTAAGGATACATTTGCCCATTTTGACATGTTTATTTCCTTTACTATGTCCTCCTCCCTCAAACCCAAACAAAGATTGACCATATAAACTAAGCTTATTTCTGGTTGTTCATTGGCTCTATAAAATCTTCATTATGTTGTATTTACTGCTAATTTACTGCTCACCCTCTATACATATGGATTGGAAACTTCCATTTCAATCAAATGGATAGCCATGTTAGTCTGAAATAGTACAACAAAATTGGAGTAAAGGGCATCTTTAAGACCAACAAAAATGTATTTAAGGCCTCTGAGGAACTGTGCATGTGCACGAAAGTTCATGCCTTGAATTACTTTTTGTTGGTCTTACAGGTGCCATTGGAGTCAAATTTTGTTCCATTTAACTGTATTTGAAGATGTGTTCATGAAAGTATCACTTTCATCACTATCACTAAACATTCTAAAGTTGAAGTTGCGTGCAGACAACTGGGGGTGTGCCACCAATAGGGAGAAAACACTCTGCCAATGAGGGCCAACCGGTTCAAACTGCATTATGCCAATGAGGCCAATCCATTCAAATTGCATGCAGACAATTCACTCCCTACCTGATTGGCTCTCCCTGAGAGAGTGCTTCTTGGTATAGTGGTTAGGAGTGCAGACTTCTAATCTGGTGAGCCAGGTTTGATTCTGGACTCCCCCACATGCAACCAGCTGGGTACCTTGGGCTCACCACAGCACTGAGAAAGCTGTTCTGACCAAGCTGTAATCTCAGGGCTCTCTCAGCCTCACCCACCCCACAGGGTGTCTGTTGTGGGGAGAGGAAAGGGAAGGTGACTGTAAGCTGCTTTCACACTTATTCGGCATATAAAAACTAAATTTTTCCAACGAAGGCCAATCACGGGGCTTATCTGTCTTCTCCCTTGTCATGCTGCTTGTTAAGGGGGAAGAAGTGCTGGCTACTCTAAAAGATCCTGCTGCCGGTAAACTGACCCATCCTCAGTTTCTTCTCATCCTTCATATCTTCCAGGCACTTCTCCATGGCCTTCCCCACCCAGCCTGGCCTTTTGGAGATGTGGAGGAAAGGTGGGAAGGAAGCTCTTCCCCATGGCCTTCCCTGCCTGATTGAGCCTTTGGGAAAGATGGAGCCCCCCCTCCTGCAGCTTTACCAGCCCAGCTTCCTGAAGATGTGAGATTTGATGGGAAGGTGGGGACAGTGGTGGCCTGCGTAGACAGTGTTGTATGGAGATAGAGGTAGGAAGGCCAGTGCTCCTCCAAAGCAGCTGTTTCCTACAGGAGGACTGATGTCTCCCTCCCCTCCCCCCTTTTTGTCTTTTTCTCTTTCATCCTGTCTTTTTTGTTTTCATTGTCTGGAAGGTTTGGGAAGCTAGCTGCATATGGAGGAGTCCAGAATCAAACCCAGCCCTTGAGATTAGAGTCTGCCACGCTATAACCCCTTCACCCCAGTGGATCTCAAGATCGAGTGGGGAGTAGGCCAGAATCCAGGAAGGTCACAGGGCAGATGTGCTGGCGCCCGTGGGAGGACCGTGAATAAAACGCTGTCGGTCTTAAAGGTGCCGCGGACTAAAACTTTGTTCTATCCCTTTAGATCAGGGGTAGTCAAACTGCGGCCCTCCAGATGTCCATGGACTACAATTCCCAGGAGCCCCTGCCAGCGTTCGCTGGCAGGGGCTCCTGGAAATTGTAGTCCATGGACATCTGGAGGGCCGGTTTGACTACTCCTGCTTTAGAAGTTTCTGACCCAGTGAAGTTTGCCACACACAGGGGACTGGGAAGCCTCGAGCGCAGGCACGCTAGCGTCATTTCAGAATGTATTTCTTGACTACGGCAAGACCGATTTCGGGGGGAAGAGCGCCGCGATGAAAACGTCCCTTTACGCCCGCGCCCGAGATCAGACCGGCAGGGTCTGGCTCTGCATACGTGGCGGCCGTCTGCGGCGTCTCCGCCTCCCCGCCGGCCTCTCTCTAAGGGAGCTCCGCGCGCTCGTGACCGCGAGGCGTCCTCGTGACCTCGGGCCCAGCCATTGGGCCAGGGTGGGGCGGCAGAAGGCGGGGAAGAGGCCTGGCGTTTCCCCGGCAACGGCAGCGCTGGAACGCCGGCCGCGGAAAGTTGCTTGGGGGCGGCCTCTGCCCCGCCCCTTCCCGCCCCCGTCACGTGACCAGCCTTCTCGCTGCCGTTCGGCGCCTTCTTCCGGGAACGAGCCGGATTGCGAGAGCGCGGCGGGAGGGCGGGCGAGTCACGCTGCGGGCAGGCGGCGAACGTGGAAGTGGCGACATGTCGACCAACAACGTCGGTTACAACGAGCAGGTCGGGGACTCTCCGCCCGAGGTGGGCCAGGAGGCGGCGCCCACCACCGTCCCCTCCGTCCCGGCGGCCTTCGGGCTCTTCAGCAGCGACACCAAAAAGTAAGGGGCGGCGGAGGGAGGGAGGGAGCGGTGCGAGGGCGCGCGACGCAGGGCGACCCCCGGGGCGGCGCTTCTCTGCCTCCCGGTCGGCGGGGAGCGCAGCCGCTGCCGTCTCTGCAGAGGCCAGAAACGCTAGAGCAACTTTCGTCCCTCCTCCTGCTCCTCCCCAAGTCCCGAGAAACAGTTTCCTCCGGAGTTATTTGCGGAATGTGCCTTCCTCGATGGGAACGAGGGGCAGGCGAGGCATGGGTTCTCCCGACTGATCAGGAGTTTTGGAAGGAGAACGGGTGGTGGCCCTTCGTGGGTCTCTCACTTCTTAGCCGGCCCTCCGTTCATTTGGCTTTCTTCAGGCTGTGAATCCCACCAAATTTAGTGTGAGTCGCTCTCGGGTAAACGCGCATAGGGTCGCCCTGTTAGTGCCTCTTGAGGCATTCAGATGAGTAGAAGAGGAAGGCAGTGGCAAACCAACTCTCAACCAGGGCTAGTCCACCTGTGTGTCCTCCAGATGTTCATGGACTACAATTCCCATGTGCCCCTGCCAGCGTTTGCTGGCAGGGGCTCATGGGAATTGTAGTCCATGAACATCTGGAGGACACACAGGTGGACTAGCCCTGCTCTAAACGACTCTTGCCTTGAAAACCCTAGGAGCTTGTCATAACTTAGCTGCAATTTGGCACTTTACACAGCCCACCCCCCTCTGAATTTAGTGAGTTGGTGAAAGGGGGGAGGTGAGCGTGCAAGAGGGTGGTTCTAACTCTCTCTTGGTTTGACCACTGTGGAGAGATGGGTCAAACTGTCATTTGCATTCTGAATTTTATTTCTATTTATGTATTATTGTTCCTGCCTGTCCATGCTCTGCGTTCTGTTACCATAGCGTTTTCTGTGAAGGGGGTTATAATGGGCACATGGATGGTAGCGTGTCTTTATTTTTGTTGCTTTTCCTGAGGAAGTCTTCTTCCCACAAAGTCTGGGGTGGGGAACTTCATGTTTTTAAATGCCTTATTTTAAATTTTAAAAACTTATTTCTCTGTAAATTGTCCCAGTGATCTTTCATTTAGTTGAGCTGAACAAAATCTTGGTGCCATGTAAGCTTCTAATGTGCACTTTGTGTTGATTCAATTCTTTTAGTAATTTCCTTAGAAATATAACACATTCATTTAAGTGTTTATAAACCTAAATCACATGCTTACAGTACTTCTAGTTATGGCCTAATATTTTTCCATGTTCTGTTTGTGTTTTTGAATATTAGATCATTCAAAATTTGGAATAGTTCACTGTAAGTGATTAAATTGAGTAGGTTTTGTATAGTATTGCATGGGTGAACGGAATGTATGGTCAATATATTCAGTCATGAACATATACCATACTATAGAATAACAGTAGTATTGATAAATATTGTTTTTGTTTATATATATTGTGTAAGTGTCCTACAACTAATACCATCTTTAACATTGCCCTATGATAAATGTTGATAATACTGTTACCTTAGGAGAAAGAGAGAGGCCCCAGCTGAGTTGATCCACAGATTCCATATGCAGCAGTCTCTTGTATGTTACATGAAGTGGCCAAAAATAGACATGATCATAGGAGAGTGGATCCTTTTGTATTTGTACATTTGTCCACCTATTCTGATCTTTAGCAGAGGGGGTGTGGCAGTTAGGTTTAAAAACAAAATCAGAATTGGGTGATACAAGCAGTGAGCTGGACTAGAAGGCAACTGCTAGAAGCATTAGAGCACAGCTATAGGTGAAGTGGTGGGCAGGGTTTCAGTTCATCTCACGCTCCGTTTTTCATTTTCATCAGTGGGAATGAGTGGCGTCCACAGGACTGTGAATAGGGGTTCTGTTTCTGCTAATTTATTTTCAGTATTAATATTTAATTACAGACTTGTGTCAACTCACAGATCTGTGACTGGAAAGTGATTTCAAGGGGGGCAGGGGGTCACAGTAGGGTTTTAAAGCCTGTATAGTAAAGCAAATGTCTGTTTCGTCTGTCATTAACTATAGTCATGTTACCGAGATTGTCACAGTTAAAGATTTGTATGCTTAACTGGTGTATATACATATTGTTAATAGTGACTCAAAAAGTTGACTGGCTCTTGAAAAATACATTAATATGATGTGAAACAGGAACAAGACATTACTTCCTCCTTCCCACAATTTCTAGAATTAACCTTTTGGTCAACTGTCCATGTAAGCTTTGTAAACAGGGTAAGATATCCAAAGTGGATGAAAGGAAAAGTCTATACATATAGGCTCAATGCAGACAACACCTGAAAATATCTAATTATCTGGCTGCATTCAGGCTGTGGGGTAGACTGCATGAGTCTGAAGATTCCCCAAGACCTGTTTATTCATTGTCCATAATTTACTGTTCCATCTACACATTGTGTAAATGCTAAATAACCATCAGATAAAATATTAATATTTGTAAATTAAACCAGAAGAAAAATTTAATGAAGTTCAAGGAGACTAGATATTTATTGCAATAAGAGTTGTAACATTTGTAAATGGTTCACAATCTTCTTGAAGTAGAGTGATATGTGGAGTGCCTCAGATTTGTCCTGGACCTGGTGTTATTCAACATATTCATAAATTATTTGGTTGAAGGAATACAGGGCTTATTAAATTTGCAGATGATACTAAACTGGGAGGGGTAGCAAACACATACAAGGATAATCTTGACAGGATGGAAAACTGGGCTAAAATGAATTTTAATGGTGAAAAATGTAAAGTTCTGCATTTAGGAAGGAAAAATCAAATGCATCACCATAGGATGGGTGAGACATGTCTTGGAAGTAGTATGGGTGAAAAGGATCTGGGGGTCTTAGTAGACCATATACTGAACATGAGTCAGCAGTGTGACTCAGTAGCTAAAAAGGCAAATGGGATTTTGGCCTGTATTAAAAGAAGTATAGTGTCCAGATCATGCTTTACTTTGCTCTGGTTTGGCCTCACTTGGAGCCCTGTATTCAGTTTTGGGCACCTCAACTGAAGAAGGATGTAGAGAAATTGGAGTGTGCCCAGAGGAGGGCTACAACGATGGGCAGGGCTTTGGATACAAAGTTGTATGAGGAAAGGTTGAGGGAGCTTGGTCTGTTTAGCCTGGAGAGAAGACAACTAAGAGGTGAAATGATAACCGTCTTCAAATACTTGAAGGGTTGTCATATAGAAGATGGAGCAGAGTTATTTTCTGTTGCCCCAGAGGGTTGGACCAGAACCAGCGGGTTGAAATTAATTCAAAAGAATTTTTGGCTAAACATCCGGAAGAAGTTCCTGACAAGTTAGAGTGGTAGTAAGTTCTCCTTCTTTGGAAGTTTTTAAGCAGAGGTTAGATAATCATCTGACAGAAACACTGATTTTATGAATTTACGCAGATTCTGAGTTGGTGGGCAGGTAGTTGTTAGTTCCTGTGTTGTGCAGGTGGTTGAGGTCCCTTCCAACTCTGTGATTCTATGAATCCATGAGTAAGCAAGGGGGCACATCTTCTCTGAGGCTGTGCAGTGAAGCCCTGAGTGTATGGGAGGAGGTCCTGCAATTTGGGTCGGATCTGAGAACCTTGCATATTTCGTGGGCATTGAATACCAGAACAGATGAGCTTAGCAGGGTTTTTTCTCAGAACTACAAATGGCCCCTAAACGATATGCTCCTGGACACCCTGTTTGCTCAGTGGGGCCAACTGCAGTTCGACCTGTTTGTAAGACAGCTCATTTCTTTTACTCTCCCTAGGAAATAGACAGGAATTCTCTAGGGCAGTGGTCCGCAACCTTTTTATCACCAGGGACCACTGAACACCTTTTACTGAGGCCCGGTGCGGGGTTTAGTTTACTCCTCTACTCTCAACCACTGCCCTAGCGCTCTCTGATCGCTATGGTAATGTTTAAACATCCCTTCAAAATAAGAAACAGACATGCCACAACAATGAAGTGTGTTGTAAAGGGCTGGGGGGAGGGATGAAGTAAAGGGCTGGGGGGGGAGAAGGCCCACCTGTGGGTCCGCAGCCCACAGGTTGGGGATCGCTACTCTAGGGGATGCCTTCCAGATTTCTAGGAGGGGAGTACTATTCTATGCCTTCCCTCCCCCACCCGATTCCCAAAGTGATAGGCAAGATGAGGTCTTAACTGCATGGAGAATCACTTCCTAGAAGCTTCATTTTTTGAGGGGGTTAGGAAAGTGTTACTCCATTCCAAAAAGGAGTCTGTTAGGTATAGTTATAGCTATAAATGGTCCACGGTTGAGAACTGGTGTGCTTTGAGGGAAATATGCCCATTTACTTGTCCCCTTCCCAGGATCCTAGATTACTTATTAGACCTCTCGAGATTGGGACCCTCCGTATCATCAGTATGACCACATTTAGCAGCACTGGCAGCCTTCCATGAGGAGATTGAAGGGACATCGGTTTTCGCCCATAAACTATCCACACAATTCTTGAAAGGTTTGGGGAACCTGTGTCCCCTGAGACGGGTGCCGGTTCTGCAATGGTCGCTGGAGGTGGTGTTGGCTACGATGATTTGAACCACTTGCATCTGTCCCACTGAGTGTACTAACTATGAAGGTATTTTTTTTAATAGGTAGGACGGTCTCTGAGCTAGTGGCACTTAGGATAGACCTAAGGAAAATTCATGGAATTTTCCCCCTCTAAGATAGTGTTACACCAGAGTTGGGACTAGATAGTTTCTGAGTTTCATCTAGTTCAGGACATAGTCCTCTCTGTTTTTTTCCCAGACCCACGTTCAACAGCTGAGAAAACACTCCATTCACGATGTAAAAAGAGCAATACTTTATTATATAGATCGAACTTGAATTTTTAAAGACATTATCCAGGCATTCTCAGTTCCATAGCCTTTCCATTGATAAAGGGCATAATAGACATGGCTAACTCAATATGGTCTAAACCAGTGGTTATCAACCGCTGTAAGGCTGCAACCCCAACTGCAGTGGTGGCATGCAGGAGCATGCAAGGGCACAATGATATGGAGGCAGCATGGAGGAGGCTAGTGTCATGGCTCCACTACTGCCATCAACCTATCCTAGTGACCTCATGGACGGGGCCAGGTGACCCCACTTAGAGTTGGGACCCCAAGGTTGAGAACCACTGGTATAAACTGACTTCTGTTCCTGCTACCTCATGTACAAAACATGTGTCAAATACAATAAGATACATGTCCTTATCTCTTCTACATAGTACCTTAACTGATTGGGGAAGAGATGCAAACCAGATACAGAACAGTCCTATTCTTCTCCGAGGGGAGAAAAATTGATGCTTTGAGTCAGAAAGTATATACATCATCCTCATGAAACTTGACAATAGCTGACTATCAAGCCATCATGTTGGCATTCCAACTATTCCTATGGGAAAAGATTACCCCATATTTGGACCAGCTACCCGAAGGTCTTTGGCCAAGGTAATTCAGACAGAGCAGCAACTATACATTGAAAAGCATGCAGAGATGCTTCTGCTAGAACAATAACCTCTGCAGTTACTTTAAGAAGACATGCCTGACTGAGATCTTCAGCTCTCCTTTAGAAACACAGATAAGGTTTACAGTTAACCTTTTGTGGACACGTTGCTCTTCTAAGCTAGAATGGATGACCTGTTACAGCAGATCAAGAAGAATAGACAGACAGCAAGATCATAATTTGGAATAACTACATCACAGTCTACTCAAAATAGAACAAAATACCAATCAAGATTCGCTTTGACATATCAAAGTTTTCAGTGTCCATACTACCAACATTCATACTAGTATCCTCAACAGAAAACCTACTAACAGTCTTCACAGCCAAATTGCCACAAGCCAACTCTGAAGTCCAAATCTAGGAAAAGGCCTGTTAGTTATACAAGACATCCCACCTGTTTTTCCCTTTCTTATTCCAAGTTCGTTTTAAGTTAATAAAATAGATGGTTGTTTATGTGGTTTATGAAGAGAAGTGGTCTTAATAATTTCCTTAGGATATAGAATCATAGAATAATAGAGTTGGAAGGGACATCATGGGTCATCTAGTCCAACCCCCTACACTATGCAAGACACTCATATCCCTATCATTCATCCACTGTAGCCTGCCACCCCCTTAAGCCTTCACAGAATCAGCCTCTCCATCAGATGGCTATCTAGCCTTTGTCTAAAAATTTCCAAAGATGAAGAACTCACCACCTCCCAAGGAAGTCTGTTCCACTGAGAAACCGCTCTGTCAGGAACTTCTGATGTTTAAAAATTTCCAAAGATGAAGAACCCACCACCTCCCAAGGAAGTTTGTTCCACTGAGAAACCACTCTGTCAGGAACTTCTTCCTGATGTTTAGATGGAATTTCTTTTGAATTAATTTCATCCCATTGGTTCTGGTCCGTCCCTCCAGAGCAGGAGAGAACAACTCTGCTCCATCCTCTATATCAGTGGTCCCCTACCCCCGGTTCAGGGACCGGTCCCGGTCCGTAGATCAGTTGGTACCGGGCCACGGCTCCTCCTCATCCTTCTCCCTGGCTGCTGCCCGGGGGCTTCCCTGCCACTCTGCTGCCAGCTCACCTTTGGTGCTCTCCAGTGGCCACCATGGCTGGGTCTTCCCCTCGGCGTGGCACTGCGCAGCTGCTGATGGCAGCGCCCTCCAGTGGGCGGCGGAAAGTCAGGGCACCAGCAGGAAAGCAAATGGAGCAGAGACTCAATTACTACATCCAAGGGCTTGATTCACGGTCTTGGATCTTCAGATGCTTACTTTCACATTCTTATTCATAGATAATATAGGAAATTGTACATTTAGCTCAACATCCAGATTTGCTACTAGAAAAATGCTATGATGTGTTAGCTTGGGAACCGACATTGTTATATCTCCCCCCCCCCCCCACATACACACCCTGAGAATTGGCAGCAGTTTGAAAGACATCATTGCTTATGTTTATATAACCCAGCGTTTCCTCAGTTTATAAATGAAGATGCTGACCTATATTTGGGTACAACTAAATCTCCAATCTGGGTATTTATAATTATTGTTCAAATTAAAATTATGTTTTAAAATTGTTGTACTCTCTCTGCAGCTAATGAAGAGCCACATTAGCAGTTACCACATTTACTTCCAGCCCTGGCAAGAGTCCTGCGTTTGGGGTGGGTCCCCTGTTCTGGCAATGGCTGTTTCAAGGTGGGAACCACTAGTCAACCCCAAGCCCTACTGGGGAAGAGCCTTGCCCACTTACCTTACCCCATGTTTCGGTTGCCATGTTCTCTAACAATACTCAGAAGATCACAGGCAGCATATGAATGAGCCACCCACGATTCCTGAGCCACTGTCTCTCATCGTTTTAAAATGTTGTCAATACACCAAGTAGTGAAAATTTTAAACATAAATGCATAGAATACATTTTATAAGAAGTTAATAAAAAGTAAATATTGCACGCATTTCATTCTTTCCCCCCTATCTTTACTTTTTCTTCAAAATGTCCAGTTGTCTTTGAAATGTCCAGTTCTGTATCTGTATACTGAGTCAGTAAATCTCATGGGTAGAGTCCTGCCAAAGAACTTGTAGAACTTTGAAACTGGAGGCTATTCTGTGTAGAGTTAGACTTCATTCGTTCCATTATCTGTATTGGCAATCTTTAAGTTAGCATTTAAATACCAAATAAGATTTCATTACATTCCGTAAATTGGGAAGTACTGTTAATATGCAGTTTACTTTCAGTAAACTTGATGTTTCATTTCTTTATAGCCAATAAAACATATAATTGAAATGTGTCATTTTTAAAGAGTTGCGGCTTCAAGTGAAACTTTTACTCCAAAATGTCTGTTCGGTTTATAAAGTAGATTACTAGTGTTAGCTATTTTATTTTTTTAAATATGTAGTGAATAGTCATGACGAATAAGTAGGAGTTGTATTGTAGATCAAAGTAAAAATGCTTGTATGTAGTCTTGTGCTTCCGTTGGCTGAGTTTATTTTATTATACCTTTTTAAAAAATGGTGGTTTACTATATTTTAAATTATTTTAAGTGGACTGTGAGATGCTTCATGCAAGTTAATAAAGATCTAGAGAACTACTGCTAGAAGATTTCACACTGACATAACCAACCCCCCCAAAAAGAGCAGCTATATTGTTTACAAGAAGAGGACCTGACTATATTTATTTATATTTGTATGCCACTACTCTTGGCACAGCCAGGTTGCAGCAGCTCTCAAGATTGATTACAACTTTACTTATTTAATTTATTAATGGATTTTTATACCACAGCTCCCAGCAAGCTGGCTCACGTCAGTTCACAGTAAAATATAACACAAAACAATATCTATCCAACTATAAAACCACATACAAGATACTCAACAGTAGTCCTAAAACAATTCCCTACAATCTATAATAAACATGGCGGTAAAATAACTAAAAACTTTTCCCCATGCCTCGGAGCCATTGGAGTCAGTCCATATTACAACATATTATTGGTGATGGAGAAAAATCAGGGGTAGGTCATCCAACAGCTCTGGGCACAGTCTAACACTGTGCCCAGAAACCAAGGGGGGGACCCGATCTCATACCCTGGGATCACCACTTGGCCTCAACCAAACACCTGGTGGAAGAGCTCTATCTTGCAGGCCCTACGGAACTCAGAGTTATGTCAGGGCCCGCAACTCTCCTGGAAGCTCACTCCACCAGGTAGGCGCTAGGGCAGAAAAAGCCCTGGTCGAGGCCAGGCATACTTCTCGGGGCCCGGAACCATCAGAAAATTCATACCCACAGAGCAGAGTGCCCTGTGGGGGGGCATAAGCAGGTAAGAAGTCCCACAAGTAAGTAGGGCTGGAGCTGCATATAGCCTTAAAGGTCAAAACCAATACCTTGATCTTGAAACAAATTGGTAACCAATATAGGTGTCTCAGCAAACGCTAGACATTAGGCCCTCCAGGATGACCTAGTGAGGACCTGCACAGACTCATTCTGTACCAGTTGCAATTTCCTGGTCAGGGACAAGGGTAGCCTCATGTAGAGTGAGTTGCAGAAGTCTAACCTGGAAGTGATCATTGCATGGATCACAGTGGCCAGGTACTACGGGGACAAGTACGGTGCTAGTAGCCTTGCCTGGCATGGGTGGAAGAATGCCGTCCAAACTTCTTTAGTGACCTGAGCCTCCATAGAAAGTGAGACACCGAGGATCACTCCCAAATTTCTGGCTAGAGGTGCCAATGTTAATTGCACCCCTTCTAGGCAAGGAAGGCACACTTCCTGCTCCTGCCCCTTTCACCCAGTTACAGGACCTCCGTTTTGGAGGGGTTTTCAGGCGACTCTTCCTGATCTATCCAGCTACCTCTTCCAAACAACTGGCAAATGTTTCTGGAGGGTAGCCGTCCGTCCATTAGGTGGCAGGGGCTCATGGGAATTGTAGTCCATGAACATCTGGAGGACCACAGGTTGACTACCCCTGCATTAGGAGATAGAGCTGGGTGTCATCCGCATACTGATGACATCCCAGCCCATAACTCCGGACCAAGAGGACGGATGATTTTTTATATAGGTTTCCTTATGTCTTTGTTTCCTTATCTCATCCCATCCCAGTAATAGTCCATAAAGCCCTTGCTTCTTATAAATGGTGAGCACAATTGCTCACAAATTAATTTGGCTTTAATGGAATTTATCTGTGAATTAAGTGGAATGGAAGGATTGCATTCTTAAATATTTTTGTTTATACTACAGTTTCAAGTAACTTTGTTGTTGTTAAGTGCGAAGTCGTGTCTGACCCATCGCGACCCAATGGACAATGATCCTCCAGGCCTTCCTGTCCTCTACCATTCCCCGGAGTCCATTCAAGTAACTACATCACTTGTAATAGCTAGTAGTAGAAGAAGAAGAAGAAGAGTTGGTTCTTATATGCCGCTTTTCCCTACCCGAAGGAGGCTCAAAGCGGCTTACAGTCGCCTTCACATTCCTCTCCCCACAACAGACACCCTGTGGGGTGGGTGAGGCTGAGAGAGCCCTGATATCACTGCTCGGTCAGAACAATTTTATCAGTGCCGTGGCGAGCCCAAGGTCACCCAGCTGGATGCATGTGGGGGAGCGCAGAATCGAACCCGGCTCGCCAGATTAGAAGTCCGCACTCCTAACCACTACACCAAACTGGCTCTCTAGTACACTTTCTGCTTTTGATGGACTATGAGTAGATTGATAGTCTTCAGGTGGGGCTTGGCAATCTCCTGGCATTAGGTGAAAGGTATCATTTCCTCTGGGAAATGACTGATTTGGAGTGTGGACCCTGTAGCATTATACCCAGTGATGATATCCTGCTCCTCCAAAACCCTTTCCTCTCCAGGCTCCAAAAATGTCCAGGTTTCTCCCAACACAGATTTGGCAACCCTAAATATGAGCTATCTTTTTATGTGTCTGATAGTGTCTCTGCATATTCCATCATGGCAGCTTGGGTGGTATTCTACCTTTTCATTATTGCATCAAGAGACTGAATGCTGATGAAAAGCCTGTTCTCCTTTTATACATGTTTTCATGAACCTAAAGAAAGCCTGTGTCCTGGCAGTGCTGCAGTATGTTTCAGATGGGCTTGCTTGCTCCAGTTTATGCAAGTGGTGGTTGATGGTAATTTTGTGTTTCATTTGTTTTAATTTATTAGCTGTTTGATCAGCATTTCAGTAAGAGTAAAGCTAAATTTCAACTCATAATATATTTTTCAAGTGACATGATTGGTTATTGTATTCATATGTTCTTTACATGCATTATGTTTCAAGGCTGCATTTTTTCTGTCTAGCTCAGGCATCCATGGGAGCTTCAGAGAGGGGGTCTGCAACCTTTCATTTCCTGCCTTAATGCACTCAGCCACAAACTAGGGAACAAGACACTTTCATTGCTCCCCCTCTTGAGCATAAGTGAGTTATCTTGTGGCCTCTGTGCCTAGGAAGGGGCAGAGCCTGCACACCTACTGCTTTCTTAAACTGCCTCTTGTCTCCCCCTTACCCCACAGTCCTCCTTAAGCCTGTTAGCATGGGTGGTCATAAACAGTGACATGGCACTTTTGGGGCGTGGCAGGAATGTGTGCACAGTTGACCACTTCTGGGACCCCTCAAAGCCTGTACAATTATTTCACGGGCTCCTCCATGGTCAAAAGGTTGAAGAAGTCTGGTCTAGGTACAGCATACTTTTCCATTGGATTAATGAGATATCTCATTATGTTCTAAAAAACAAATGAACAAAAACTGTGTGACTAGAAAACCATTGATTATTGACCATTAATACAATATATTACATTACAGGTCGCTTTGGAAAGCATGTTGTTATTATTATTACAGGTAGCATATAAAGTGGTATAATAGGAAAATAGGAAGACTGGTAGAAATTGATTTAAAAGTGTTTATCAATGAAAGCAGTAAGCATGCATTTCAAAAATGGTAAATATTTCATTCAATGCAGGAAATATATGAAGTGCGTGAGATTCTACATGGATTATATACCGATAGCCTAGCTAATCCTGCTTGTCTTCCAAGATTTGATGAGATTGGACTGGTCTAGACTATCCAGATCAGGGCAATATATTAAGAATTGGTTCTTATATGCCGCTTTTCTCTATCAGGAGTCTCAAAGCTGCTTCCCCTTCCTCTTTCCACAAAAGACATGCTCTGAGGTAGGTGAGGCAGAGAGAGAGAGCCCTGATATTACTGTTTGGTCAGAACAGCTTTGTCAGTCTTGTGGCGAGTCTAAGGTCATCCAGCTGGCTACATGTGGGGGAGCGGGGAAACAAACCCAGTTTGCCAGATAAGAAGTCTGTGCTCCTAACCACTGCACCAAGGTGGCTTTAACTAATGTAAGCTAAACCGAAGAGCCTCTTGTGGCGCAGAGTGGTAAGGCAGCAGTCTGAAAGCTTTGCCCATGAGGCTGGGAGTTCAATCCCAGCAGCCGGCTCAAGGTTGACTCAGCCTGCCATCCTTCCGAGGTCGGTAAAATGAGTACCCAGCTTGCTGGGGGGTAAACGGTAATGACTGCGGAAGGCACTGGCAAACCACCCCGTATTGAGTCTGCCATGAAAACGCTGGAGGGCGTCACCCCAAGGGTCAGACATGACCCGGTGCTTGCGCAGGGGATACCTTTACCTTTACCTTGAAGCTAAACCTAAAAGCCAGAAACAAAGAATAATGGGGAAAATTCCAAGTAAATATTTGAATTGGTTCCTCTAGATTCCTCCCATTCTCCCAATAACAGGCTGCTTAAAACATAATTGTAATGGTGTGGCTGAATTCCAAAATAATTTCTGTGGTGGGAGAAATAACATCTTGTTTTTACTTCCTACATGCGTTGGCTACATTGAGTGCTGTTCTGTAGATTGCTGCTGAGGGGAATATCCGCCACAAAACTAAGCTAAATTCTGATGTTATCAAATGTGTGCTGATTTGGTGTTTTTGAATTAAAATGTGTAGCTCATTTTTCATTAATAGAAATTGCGTATTTATGCATATTTTGACAAGAAACTAGAAAAATTCTAGGTCAGGTTGTAACTTATAATACTATAAGGCTCAGTTCTGTTCTTGAAGTAGTAAAAGAATGAATCTGTTGCGCTATGTTTTGTCACACAGTTAAACAGATACATACATTACTTCCTTGAGGATAAATGGGGGAAATTCATTCTAAATTAAATTACACTGGAAAGTAGAATGTCCCCATACAAATTTTATCTGTGGCTGGAACCTCAACTGTAGTTGAAGAATATAATAAAACTATTCAGTATGCATCTCTTCTTTAAAAATACTTTGGTTGCTCAAATTAATACAACCATATCAAAAACATAGGATGAATATCAGGTCTTGTTCACCTGAGGGTAGAGTGACATGAAGAGAAAGTAATAGCTCATATGTCTTGATAGAACATAAAATTGGTTTAATGACTCAGTTCTATTGGTAGGCATTCCCTAAATCAAGGCTTAATGGCATCACTTATCTGATCAAGAGCTACAGACTTGTTAAAATTAGCCTGGTGCCATTGTAGGGAGGTTGGTCAGTTTGGGTTAACAATCTTGAGTGTAAGAAATCTGTATTGTATTTTGACATTTCCTAGATAAAACCTGCTTGTATTTTTTAAAATGGACTGTTATCAGTGCAGGATAATTTGTTTTTATGTGCTTCAGCACAGAATTTTTCTCTATTTGAAACTAGCAGCTTGCTGTCTTCTTTTCAAATAAACCAGTTCTGCTATATTTAGAGGCTTAGATTTTGCATGCCTGCAGTCTATAAAAACTCTGTTGTGGCTAAACTTTGGAAACTGTACATTATTAATATCAATAAAACTGTTAATTAAATATTTAACCAAATGTCAGAATTTGGACACGCATCATGTGGAAAAGAGAGAAGTCCATGTCTGTGCAGAATGAATGAACATGTTAACAGATGGCAAAAAAATTTACAGGAATAATGTTCAGCTTCACCAGTTTGCATCTTTCGACTACATTTCTGCCAGTGTGTTATTAATTCATCGAGCCCTTTTTTGTCATCCCTCTGAGGCTGAGGACATCTTGTTGAGTGATTCCCACCAAGAAAGGCAGGAACAAATGCTTTCCCATTCCTTTCTCTGCTGTTGGAGTCATCCATCTCCTGCCTCAACAGTGAAATCAGTACAGGATAGACTTAATTTCCTCTTTTTTACTATTCTCTGCTCCTTGATCTTATCTTTGTCTATTTTTCATACTAATTTCTCCCTTTCTCTCCTGTTCTGGTCTGTCATGTTCCCACAATGAGATTAAAGACAAGATCCAAAGAGCTTGGGAGAGCATCTCTTGGCCATTGACAGTAGGGTTAAAATTGACAGTAGGGTTTGCATTCTTTGATGACTCTTACCTGGAAGTTTGTGAAGGCAGCAACAGCTCTCTCTCAGCAGGTGAATTAGATTTCCCCACACCGCTGATCCTGGGCAAAGCACCAACATAATTGACATGGATCACATAGGAACCACCTCAGCAGCTGCTTCTGGTGCAAAGAGACCAGAGCATGGGTAGTCAAACTGCGGCCCTCCAGATGTCCATGGACTACAATTCCCAGGAGCCCCTGCCAGCATTCGCTGGCAGGGGCTCCTGGGAATTGTAGTCCATGGACATCTGGAGGGCCGCAGTTTGACTACCCCTGGACCAGAGCCTCTAAAGAAGAAGAAGAAGAGTTGGTTCTTATTATAGGCCACTTTTCTCTAGCCGAAGGAGTCTCAAAGCAGCTGGTGTTCACCTTATCTTTCCTCTCACCAAAACAGACACCCCATGAGGTAGGTGAGGTTGAGAGAGCCTTGATATTACTGCTCGGTCAGAACAGTTTTATCGGAGCTGTGGCGAGCCCAAGGTTCACCCAGCTGGTTGCATGTGCTTGGCAAAAGAGTTGCCTTTCCTCTCTACTGCCATAGTCCAGAGCCAGCATTTCTGTGACTGCTGCTATTGGCACCCCTGCTAATGGACCATGAGGAAACTGCAGAGTGGGTTTCCCCACATCCATAAGCCCCACAAACAATGTTGGATTCAGTAAGAGTCACTCAAGCTGCTTCTCAGAAACATGTCACAGCGGCAACTAGGTCCATTGTTGACAGTGGCATATCGTATCTACACATGAATAATGTACAGGGATTGGGACACTCTATGACAGCCTTTCTCAACTTTTTTTTACTGTGGAGAAACCCCTGAAACACTTTTCAGGGCTATCTCCACATTCTAATCATTCCTCATCACAGAAGATTCCTATGATTTTCCATCTGAGAGTTCAACCACAATTCAGGATCCTACCATTCAGCCCCTTTGTGACTCTGACGGTCTCCTTGAATATCCTAACCAGTTATAAAATTAAGGTAACAGAGCATTTGCATCCACCCTTCTTGGACGACTTGTTGATCAGGTCAAGTTCCTTGATCAACATTCCAAGACACAGAAACAGCTGCCCGCTATTTGCAGGTGTATGGTTTCTTCTCAACCTACAGAAAAGTTCTGTAAACCTACACAGCAACTAGAATACTTGGGTGTCATAATAGACACAATAGGCAACTGCCTTTATTCTTCTGAGGACATCTTGGTGGGTGAGACAGGAGCTAATTTTTTTCTTCTAACTTGGTGTCATCTTCCCTTCTTTCAGAATAATTTCACTAGTCAATGGACCGTAAATAAATTGATCATGATGATTCTGGTAATCAAACATTCTTTACATTCTTTCATCTATTCTCTGTAGAGGATTTACTGTAGAAGACAAAACATACACACACACACACACAAATTTTGTGGTGACGTGGCTTGTCCAAGAAAATAAAGAGCCACTCCAGTCACAGGAGACAAAAATGTAATTTGTACCTATATCATTTTCAGTAAGTATCCAATGATTTGTTTCTTTATAGAGCAGGTGCGTATGTTGCTGAGAAAAATGGCTGGGAAACAGACTGTCTTCAAGGAAATTTGCAAATGGTTCCTTTACTGAATACTGATCAAAGATGGTAGTTTCCTTGCTGCACAATTTTTAAAGTTTTTTGGGCAGGAGAATATTCCAGATTAATTGAAAATTTACCTCAGCTGCTATGCAAGGTGTTTTTAGAATTGTTCAATTAATTTATTATTGACTGAGCATATTCTGTTTAAAAGTCATGGAAAGGTATGTAATTGAATGGGTGAATTTCTTGTAGAGTAGTCCAGTCCTAATATTTGATACATATACTGGTTCATTGGCATGTTTGCAGCCAAGGCCATCTGTTAGAATGGCATTGTGCCTCCTGCTGTAGTGGTATGCCAGTTTCATTAGGCATATGAGCCAGAAAAGATTAATGGTTTGGATAGCTTATCCTGTAAAATAAGTCTTTAATGTATTTGATCTCATAAATCCACATGGTGTAATCTGAGTTATAGAGCACGATGCACTGTTAATACACAGAGGAAAAAGGAGGAAATGTAGTGAGTTGGGATGGTGGTTCATGCAGAGTTTTAATCTGACTCAGATTTACCATGGTGGGATAAGTAGAATTGCACATATCCATACACATACCTGGAGGTTTCATGGATATTTTGCATGAGGCCGGCAAGTATGGATTCTAGTGGACATAGGCTTGAACAATGTGCTTGCTTAATTTTAAAGAACTGTGAAAAAAGTACTCAGCTTCACTCTGCATAGTAGCATCCACATGCATATGCTGTTTACAACTGCTGCAGTCAGGTCATTAATGCCTGTACCTAGAGGTGATGCAAGGTCACCTGGTTGGCGGAATAGACAGATGCAATTCCAGTCCACCAATGTAATTTATTTTCTTGTTTTTGTCTTGTTCAAACCTCCTCTAAGCTGTCTCTGAACAGTAAACGTTTGCTGTCTAAAATGACATGCAGTAAAATGCCTTGTAACATACATAGCCAGGTTAAGTAGTAGAGAACTGAGTTCTGCAATGACAGTGCGTCTGTGAAACTCCTATGTTCTGAGAACAGGCCAAAAAAAATGCAAAATGGATATGCTCAAAATTTTTCACTGATAGTTTTCCGTTTTTAATTTGGAAGGGGCAGTACCTCAGTTTTCTGCCTCCTCTTGCTCAACCAAGTCTTTGTAGCAAGTACCTCCCTGCGGCTGAAAACTTTCCTTTCTGCCCATACTGTCCTTCTTCTAGTCATCTTGTATGACAAAATAGCCTTCTTCCCCCTTTAAATCCTGCCATTGTAAGCATCCTTGTAGTCTTCTGTTACCACTGTCATACGTTTCACCTTTTCCCTTGGCTGAAAATACAGCAACTGCCACTTGCTCTAGTGCAGGGGTAGTCAAACTGCAGTCCTCCAGATGTCCATGGACCACAATTCCCAGAAGCATTCGCTGGCAGGGGCTTCTGGGAATTGTAGTCCATGGACATCTGGAGGGCCGCAGTTTGACTACCCCTGCTCTAGTGCATTAGAGTCCAACCTGCTACCATTTTTGCGGCTAATTTGACAGGAATAGAATTATAAATTACAAACTGATACTTTTAGTATTAATATCAGCTGTGCTGCTTTATCTTTTCTTTGTCATTTTTTGCTGGGGGTGGATGGCTGCTATGGTCTCCTACTGTCCAGTCTTAGACAGAGACTCTGCATTAATGCCAATGAAGTTCTCTGTTGCTTGACTTTTTATACTGGGAAAGCTTATGAGTTTATACTGTGAAGCAGCTGTTAAGCCTCCATTAAAATCGAAACAAAAAATATTGGGGGCCGGCATGAGAGCCAGGAGTGCAGAGTTCTAATCTGGCATGGCGGGTTTGATTCTGCGCTCCCCCACATGCAGCCAGCTGGGTGACCTTGGGCTCCCCACGGCACTGATAAAACTGTTCTGACCGAGCAGTGATATCAGGACTCTCTCAACCTCACCCACCTCACAGGGTGTCTGCTGTGGGGAGAAGAGAGGAAAAGGAAGGCGACTGTAAGCCGCTTTGAGCCAACTTCAGGTAGAGAAAAGTGGCATATAAGAACCAACTCTCCTCCTCAGGAGTACCCAACGTTCATCTATAAGGAGGTAGAAATACATCATTCCTAAGGGATCAGTTTATGAAATTAATACTGCTATTTGCTGAGAAGAATCCTAATAACATACTCTTGGATTATTATTTTTATATATAAGAGAGCTGTTAATTGGCTTCCATTATGAAGAGTTTCGATTTTGTTGCTACCTTGATGACTATTTTGCTGTTAAATTGTAGTCTGCGCGCAGCATTTGTTTTTCACGTAATCTGGACATTCTAATGGATAACTTGTTCAGATTGGGCAACCAGTTTTCTTTGCTTAAGTATTAAATGTGTTTTTTACAGCTTGTTATGGAATAGGTAATTATAAATTAGTGTTATTTTTGTGGTGTTGCTAGTACCAAAGCCCATTTTGAAAATGGGCCATAGGATGGTGGAGATGGAGGAATCTGTGTGGAAGAGGGTGGGGGAGTTCAGCAGCTGGGCCAGTGGACTCAGGAGGAGCTGCATCATCCCTCAGCAGTCACCCCCCCTGCCCCTATGTTGCTTTGTGGACAGAGCAGTAGGGCAGGAGGTGAGCCGTGGTGGACAGGCATTACAAGCTATCTTGTTGACGAGGAAGGTTGATCTGGGTGTCAGTGGCGTGCTGGAGCCTCAATGGCACTAGCCCTCCATCCTGAATTGTTGTGGGCTCAGCACCACCAAGCAGCCAGGGCCAGACAGCAAGGCATGGTAGGGGGCCGGCATGACGGCTTGCTATGGGGAGGATGCTTGGGAGGTGGGCAAGGCGGTGCTTTGGCAAAGGGTGGGGGCATGGCTGTGGCAAGGAAGACCATGATGAGCACTCGGCTAGGGGTCTTCCTGTGCCTTCAAGGGCAGAGGAGGGTGGGGTATGCAGTGAACTGTGGTGGCTTCATGAAGAGATAGGTGAGGGTATGGACAACAAAGGAGGAAGGGCTCCAAGGCTGGGTCAGGCTGCTCTAGAGGAGGTCTCCAAGAGGCTGTAAGTTGGATTGGTGGTGCAGCCTTTTGGCACTTGGAAGAAAAGCCTGATGCCTTTGTCCATGCAGAGCATGGTAGTGTGCAGGTGGAGGGGGTGTCACATTGTTAGGGCAGCCAGCATGTGGTGGCATGATATGGTGGAGCATGGTGGCTTGTGGGGGCCTGGTTGCCCCAAATCTCATGGCTTACCACCAGTCAGCTCTCTGTAAACAGCAGAAATGGGATGGGCTCTCAGTGGGACCTCACTGAGTGCCAGTCAGAGGCCTCCCACTGCTTCTCATGTGTCTGCCTCTAGGAGTAGTCCTCAGTGGGGAGGACCCTCCCCCCATAGATCCTCTCCTCTCCCCCTAATGGCCAATCAGAGAGCTGGCATGTTATCGGAAGTTCACATTTTATGTAGGGTGATAATGATAATTGTGTGTGTGTCTGTAGGTGTTTTGTCTTTTGATAGGACTTGAGTGGGTGACTGGAGGGGGACATCATATAAGTCTTCACAATCAGTAATCAGTGTCTTTAAAATATGGACATTGGACACACAGCACAGCTCTATAGCTTTCATTTTTAGCATATCTCCTGCGCTACTATTTAATACATTACAAGCATGTACTTCAATTTTAATCAACATCTGTCACATAAATGTGATGACATTTTGATAATTTTGTAAGCTTGTATTTAGTCAACATTATCTATTTGGTTATTCTTCTTGAAATATTATGTCATTTTTTTAAAAGCCTAGTATATTCAGATGATATTTGTCAGTTTGCTTTCCCTTGTTTTCTGTATGATGGCTTGGTTCATATACTTTACAGTAATGCAAAATTGTACCACAAGATGTCACTCAAATAGCTGTGGTATAATGGAGTAGCACAGAATGATAGCTGAAGCTTGACACGTTTTATGTACACTTTCCAAGTAGGTTTTGAACATGTACACTGTAGCATATTATGAAATTAAAAGCATTTAATTGTATTTTAGAATTCCTAGATTCTGTTTTTATTTAATCTAAGCAACAATGCTGTAACTAAATGATGTTAATAAGAAATATCAGTGTATAATCTGTAATGATTTTAACTAATGTGGTGTTCTCCAGTGTTTTATTACTGTGAAAAGTCTCTCTGCTGATATGGCACATGCCAAACACATTGAACCAAGTTAAGAGTCATTAAATCCAGTATTTTTAACTGTGTGCTGAATTGAGGCCAGGGGTACAATTAAGTATTATACATTGGGCATTAGAAAGAAATATCTCTATATTTGAATATAGGCCCAGTACAGAAGTAACATCCTGACCTTTTAACTGTATTTCAGTTTTATATATACAAGTAGCCTGAAAGCCCATTGCATCCAGGAATGCAACGGGCTCTAGTGGAGGGCCCCGATGAAGAGGGCCACTGCCGGTCTACCTGGAGTCTCATTTTGCAGCTGGGGCAAGGCATCAGGAGGCAGGTTGGCTGGCCAGCGGCGCTAGAGCCACATGTCGTGCGGGTGGCTGGAGTGAGGGCAAGGCTGCCTTTCGTCACAGTGCGTGGCATCCGAGTCTATCGCTCTGATGTCTGAGGAGGTAGCCAGGCCATCGTTGCCCCTAGCGGGTGTGGCAGGCCAGCGGGTAAGGTAGGGTGGCAGAGGAGCACCACACTCGCCAGCCAGGCAGCAAGGCTTGGTGCGCGCCTTGTGGCCGGCTCCTGGGAGGTGGGTGCTCCAAGGGCCGGCCCAATCCAGTGGGCACGTCCAGGTGGCCCATGCGGGCGGAAGCGCAGTCTGGATACCAGATGTGTTCCCGGGCAGCATTCTACCCACAGAAGTTTTTCATAAATATTAATCCGAACAAATGGTAAGGATGGTGCTAAACATGATTAACGCCAATCAGAATTCTATCTTTAAAGGGGATTTCATTACTTGGTTAGATTTAATTGTGTTAGGACCAGTGGGCACATAATTATAACTTAGATTGAAATTGAGGTTAAGATAATGAGAAGGAACCCCACAGTCTGCTTCTGATCTGTTAAACGTTAGGAAGATATGGTCAATATTGTATCTGTACTGGACTAGTCTTGCTGAATATTATGAAAAAAGTGAGGGAAGCATGCAACTTGATAATGAGGGGAATTGTTATATTCAGTTTTAACCAATTGTCTTCCATTCATTTCTGAAAAACAATGTAATTCAGTTTCCTTGGATTTTGAGAATTCTGCAACTGAGGTTCAGATCTGTATAGGTATGTCACAAATATAGGCAATAACATTCTAGTTCCATCACATGATGTACAAAACTCAGAGTACCATCGCCGGGGGTGGGGGGGGGGGACTTAGAATTTTGCTTGCACTCAGAATGTTAGGTGAAGTTGAGATGGTGGCCTTAACCATAAAATATTTTAATTTTAGATTTAGATTGGCACGCGTATATGAAAGTAGTATTACTTCCTACAAAACTAGGCTTTGAATACTTCAGCAGGGAATTCTTAATCCTGGGAGCTGCTCTCAAAAGCCCTCATTCTGCACAGTCATTGTCATCTCTCTTCACACATGATGTGAGGAAGTAGTAGATAACATCAAACTGAAAGATTACATGGGTGATCCTTGAATACTCTGCACCAAGATTCTTTTGGTTATTATTATGGACTCCTTAACAGAGTTATGCTCCTCTAACTCTTTTTACTTCAGTGAATTCAGAAGGGTGTAACTTGTTTAGGATTGTACGGCTATAATGAAACATGAGCTATGTTGAGGAATTTGTGACTTTGTTTTACTGTGCTTTATTACCACCCGTAATAGTTCTTGACAAGCTAAAAATCGTTTTTCAGCAACCGGTACAGTGAGACTGTAAAAGATTTGCTATGCATCATTGTTTGTCTTAGTTGGTAGATAAGATGTATTTTTTTAAGGAAATGACCTTTGATATAGCAGTCATTTTCCTCCAGTGAAGGGAGTGAGTTCCTGTTACTGGTTTCTTTAATGCTGATACTGGTACGTGGGTTTGGTTAGCAGTGCTGATTTCTCCCCTACTCCCAAGTTTAGACAAAATGGAGAACGAATCCTCTTTGCTGGATAAAATCAGTGGGGCAGCTTTCAGTGTTAAACATATTCTTGAAAAAGCAGAAACCCTCCAAGTTACCCTGAAACCAGAGCCCAGTATAGAAGAGAGCAGGATATGCAGTACTTCTGCTGAACAATGTGAAGAAAATTGTGCATTGTGAGTATCGCAGTTTGTAAAAAAATTTCCTACTTATATTACTGGATGCCAGTTTTGAATATAATTTATATAAAGCTGTGAATAATATATATAAATAACCAGGACGGTTCTAATGTATATGTTGTGAACCATGTCATATTGAGCATTATGAGATAAGCACTCTCTGTGATTTACTGAAGGATGTGTATAGGAAGTGCATAATAATGTCCTTTAATATGGACTAAATGAATTGACCTTTTTCTGTAAGTTATTCCTGATGTTAGGAATAATGTGGTGTATTTTTAAAATGTGTATTTTTAAAGCATAAATTAGGAAGTGCCACTATGTTTTGTAACTGATAGCTTGTGTGACTTTCTTAGCTTATAAGATTTATGGAGGAAAAATCCAGCTCAAAGCCAAAATTAAGAGATAATAGACATGTGCATACTAGGCTCTGGTGCATGCTGGTATTCTAAACCTAATAATGAAGTATGTGTTGATCTGGAACTTGTTGTGCTCAAATTGGCCAGGATTTTAGAAATTGTGCCGATCATTTTGAGTGCTGAGGAGATAACGGGACATGTTTCTCAAGCAGCTGCCGCATGACACATGGCAAATTGCTTTTAAAATCTGGGCAAGAGGGATGCTCTCACAATAAGTTGTTGATGTGGTAAGGTGATGAACAAAAAAAATTAAATAAAAATCCATCTTGGAAATAACTATTTGGATCACATCAGTGTTAGTGAAATGAAACCAGGGTGGATTTGATATAAATCAGATCATTCTTTCTGGCCTTATTTACAACCCAGATGAATGTTTCACTTTCAGTATACTAACTTTCCAGTTAGTTTTATATCAGAAAATTAATAATAGTTTGGTTATTTACCATTTGAAACGGATAATTATGAACTCAAAACATGGGGAACTGTTTCAAACTTGAATAAATTAATCATACATCTTTAGACAACTTTTCTGATGTACTTTATTGGAAGGAGAATAATAATCATTAACAATAACCATTTACAATGTTTAGTTTATCTTAAACAATAACTTTATACAAAATATATATATTCTTGTATTCGTTTAAACATTCATAAGGATACATTCAGAAAGATGTCAAAACTTCTGGAGTATTCTACTCAGAGGTTGCACTTTCATTTGCCCCTTCCTCCTCACACTTAGCTCTTAATATTGCTATCTTGTCTACATCTATCCACTCCAAATAATCTTCTGTTCATTGAACTTGTTGAAATATAGCACTTAAAAGTTGATTCAGTAGATTTGGAAAATAAACAATATATTTATTTTAAAATATTTTTGCTGTTAAGAAGAGGCATGCTACCTCTGCAGACACAAATGCACAGTTCTGAGAACTGCAGAACCAAACATCTATGAAATTATCTTTAAATAGAAAAATTATGCAAAATAATCTTTCAGAAACCTCTAGAACAAAATGACATTAGTTCCTTAATGAATTAATTAATATAATTCATTTACCAAATGTTTCAAAACATTACATGAACATGCAGTCTGATAATGCAGAATTAAAAAATTAATCCTTATTGCATGATAAAAAACCTTTTGGCTATAATGTAACAGAAAGCAATCTTTAGATACTTTTGCCTCACTTCACTGGAGGACAGTGCAGAGGAGAGCAACAAGTTTGATCCAGGGCCTGGGGACCAAGCTCTATGAGAAGGAGAAGAAGAGTTGGTACTTGTATGCCTCTTTTCTCTACCTGAAGGAGCCTCAAAGCGGCTTACATTCGCCTTCCATTTCCTCTCCCCACAACAGACACCATATGTGGTCAGTGAGGCTGAGAGTGCCCTGATATTATTGCTCGGTCAGAACAGCTTTATCAGTGCTGTGACGAGCCCAAGGTCACCCAGCTGGTTGCATGTGGGAGCACAGAATCAAACCTGGCTTGCCATATTAAAAGTCCGCACTCCTAACCCACTACACCAAGGCTGAGGGACTTGGGAATATTCAGCCTGGAGGAGGTTTTGTGGGGACATGATCGCTGTCTTTAAGTATTTGAAAGGTTGTTACTTGGAGGAGGACAGGGAACATTTCCTGTTGGCAGCAGAGGATAAGACCCACAGTAATCAATTTAAACTATGTAGAACAGTATCAGCTAGATCAGGGGTAGTCAACCTGTGGTCCTCCAGATGTTCATGGACCACAATTCCCATGATCCCCTGCCAGCAAATGCTGGCAGGGGCTCATGGGAATTGTAGTCCACGAACATCTGGAGGACCACAGGTTGACTACCCCTGAGCTTAGATATTGGGGGGGGGGGTCACAGACCAGTTCAGCAGTGGAATAGGCTGCCTAAGGAGGTAGTGAGCTTCCCCCTCACTGTCAGTCTTCAAGCTATTGCTGGGCAGATACCTATCATGGATGCTTTAGGCTGATCCTGCATTGAGGGAGTTGGAACTAGACAACTCCATGATTCTGTGAATTTCTGTGTCAGCACTAAAAACATGAGTGCCCTGGACATATGATCAGCTTTCCAGGTTGGCTTCTGCTCCTTTCACTCCTGTGCTAAAGGAGTTCAGCACTTAAAGAGCACCCCCAATAAGCAAAGTGTTTCAGCTCAGTGGCTATAAAGGAATCTTTGGCAGAGCTTCTGGTCATGAAAGGAACATTGAGAATCTAGATGGAATTCAGAAACAAAACTTATTGGGGGAAATAGTACAAATATCTGGGCAAAAGGATTGGCAAATTCAAACAGTCAAAATAATATCAAATGCTCAATGATTCGCAAAAGCATTTTATTAAAAAAATCTTATTTAAATTCTCAAAATTAATTAAAATTAAAATATAATTGATTTTTATCCACCCTGAGTTAAATTATGCTATAATCCAACAGAAGGTATTCTCATATTACCTTAATGAAGCTTGAGTACTTCTACACCTTGAGTTGGCAGCCTTTTCTTGGTGATTTTAATTTGGAACATTTTAATGATGCCTCTCCAGGAACCTGAAAACATCTCCATGGTCCAATGTGTTGTGGTTTTGTGCACTCCTAGTGTTATATTTATATATGAATATTTTGTTAAAACTGAGAAAAAAAGAAGCACTTATATGTGTATTAATTATATATAAGAAATGTATGCTTATACTGTACCCCAGTAACCTTATATTACTATGATGATTAACATTCTCAAACTTCTGAATATGTATAATTTTTAAAACTGATTTCTTTTCCTGGATGTTTCAGTTCCCATTTTAATTTAGAGCATTCCACTTTGTTTTTACCCTCCTAATGAAATTTATATGAAATTTGGAATTATGTGAACACTTATTTTGGTTTCCTCATTATTTTGCAATATCTTCTTTTTATAGAAATGAAGATCTGAAGCAGATGTTGGAAAGCAGCAAAGATTCTTCTAAGCTAGATGCTATGAAGAGGATAGTTGGGGTATGTCAATTAGTATTTTCATGTATAATTGATAACTCTGAATTTGAGTTTTTTGCTACATAAATATATACACAATTCAATCTTTCCAGGTTTAGCATTAAAATGATGTTTCAAAAAGTTAATTACTGGGTAAAATATACTTATCAATCTGTGTAAATGTACTTCTTGCTAAAGAAATTCTGACTTCACTAGAATTGGTAAGCTTTCTTCCTTCCCAATCTACCCTATGTAAAAATGTCTTGAGAAAAAAAATAATAAACATGTGTCTTGTGTTTTTTATATGACCGTGCAGTGTTTCTAGATGTTGAATATAATGAATTTGAATTTCCTCTTGAATTGGTGTCTGTGGCTTTTCAAAATCATTGTTCTCTTGTAGCTCTTAGGGTGATTCGTCCAATTGCAGCATTTTAGACCTTACCATTTGCTAAGATGCAGAAATTACTTATGTGTGCTCCAAGGACAGCAGTAGAACAGACACCATCATTCTTTATTTTCATTCACAAACTGCTTCTGAAACTTCACTTGGTTTCATAACGAATTTGCATGTGGTGTGAGGTGCTGCCATTCAGGTCCCAAAATTCTCAAGAATCTGGCATATGTGTTACTAGTTATGTGGCTTCTTGGTTGTAGAATATAGATTAACTAGTTTTTTTCCTGGGGAAAAAAGGCAATTGAGAGAACTGCATAATATTTTTGTAACTGATAGTACCCATTATGATATGATAATGCTAAGACATCTCAGAAGAGTGGTCCGTTTAGACCAGCATCCTGTCTCACACAGTATCCATCAAGTTCCTTTGGAGGACCAACAACAGGACAATAAAGGCTTCTTGATGTTGCTTCCTGGTACTGGTACAGGTTGAGTGCCTGTGAATATGGAGGTTTCCTTAAGTTACCATGACCGGCAGCTGCTAGGCCTGTGGCTATCAACCACATCCTTTGGCAGCAAATTCCCATTTTAATTACTTGCTGTATAAAAAGTATTTCCTTTAGCCCATTCTGAGTCTACTGTTGATTAACTTCAATGGCTGCCCTTGATATTTTGGAAGAGGGAGAAAATCTCTATCATCTTTCACCACCATGGTCACAGTTTTATAAACCTCTTACCATATCCCACCTTAATTGTGTATGTTCTAAGCCAGTGGTCCCCAACCTTTTTATCACCGGGGACCAGTCAACGCTTGACAATTTTACTGAGGCCCTGGGGGGGGGTAGTCTTTTGCTGAGGGACGTCGCCGCCACCTGCTCCACTTGCTTTCTCACCGGCACCCCTGTCTTCCCGCCACCCACTGGGGAGTGCTGCCAGCAGCAGCTGTGCAGTGCCACGCCTCGGGGGAGCCCCAGCCATGGCAGCCACTGTAGAGCACCAAAGGTGAAGAAGAAGAAGAAGAAGAGTTGGTTCTTATATGCCGCTTTTCCCTACCTGAAGGCGGCTCAAAGCGGCCCCACAACAGACACCCTGTGGGGTGGATGAGGCTGAGAGAGCCCTGATGTCACTGCTCAGTTAGAACAGTTTTATCAGTGCCATGGCGAGCTCAAGGTCATCCAGCTGGTTGCATGTGGGGGAGCGCAGAATCGAACCCGGCATGCCAGATTAGAAGTCCGCACTCCTAACCACTACACCAAACTGGTGAGCTGGTGGCAGAGCAGCAAGGCAGCCCCCGAGGCAGCAACTGGGGAGGAGGATGAGGAGGAGCCGCGGCCCAGTACCAACTGATCCATGGACTGGTTGGGAACCACTGTTCTAAACTAAAAAGTCCCAGACTCTTCAGCCAACCCTCCACAGTCATCTTGGTAATCTTCTGTACTTTTCCAGCACTGTGATGTCCTTTTTCGGATACAGTGACCAAAAGTGAACACCGTATTCCAAATAAAGGACAATAAAGATATAGATCTATACAGAGGCATTTTAATATGGGTCATGTTGTTTTCAATGTTTCTCATAATAATCTCCAGCATAGAGTTTATCTTTTTCATTGCTGCAACACACTAGGTTGACACTTTCATTGAGCTGTTTACTTACGATGCCATGATCTCGTTTTCCCTTGGTGTCAGCAACTTCAGAACCCATTAGCCTATACTTGAACCAGTGTACACTTCCTAGCAATCACCCAATTTCTGGAGATCCTCTTGGAGCTCTTCACAATCATCTTCATTTTCACCAACTTGAGGAATTTTTTGTCACAGGCTACTAAATTACTTATTTATGAACACGTTAAATAATACTGATCCTTGTGGGACCCCACTGCTTCCTTACCTCCATTAAGAGAACTGTCCATTTATTCCTATTTTTTGCTTCTTGTCATTTAGCCAATTTTAATCCATAAGATAACCTATTATCTTATCCCATGACTGCTAAGTTTACTGGGAAGTCTTTGGTGAGATACTTTGTCAAAAGCCTTTTGATAGTTCAAAAAGATAATTGGGTGACTGTTGTTTACATGGTTGTTTACTTCCTCCAAGAACTCCAAAAGATTGGTGAGGCAGGACTTCCTTTTGTAGGAGCCATGTAGATTCTCCTTCAGCAGGTTTTATTTCTCTGTGTGCCTAATAATTCTACCTTTGATTACAGTTTCTACTAATTTGTCTGGAACAGATATTAGGCTCCTGCTTTCCTACTGAGCTCCAAAATTGCTATTTCATTTTCTACTCTCCAGTCTTCTGGTACAGTGGCTGAGTTTAGTGGAAGTTGATCAATTAGATCAGATCAGATATATTAATAGGGTCAAAAAACAAGAAAGCAAAATACATTTAATTATTTAACTTACAGCAGGTAAAAAGGACAGCAATGATATAAGATATAACAGGAGGGGAAAACATTAAAATTATCCATTGAAAAAGGCTTTGGTTGATCTACTGTAACCCGTCTCACATTTGAGTTTCCTAAGAACTTTTGGGTATCTGCTATCAAGACCTGTAGACTTACTAGTTTTTAGTTTCCCCCAATAGGTCTACAACTTCATCTCCGTCACCTCAGTGTGACTCAGTTCTTCAGGCCACTTTCCTGACAATTGGGCTGTGGTATGATACATGTCTCACACTTTCCACAGTGAACACAGAAGCAAAAAGTTTATTGAGCTGCTCTGTCCCATTTTTCTTTAGCAGTCACTTAATCCTTTGATCATCCAAAGCTTCTCTGACTGGTTTTCTGCTCCGGACATATTTAAAGAAATATTGTTCATGCTTTTAACAACCTGCTCTTCAAACTATCTTTTTGCATATTTAATTATTGATTTATATTTTTCCAGAACCTGTGGTCCCTTCTGTTCAGTTCTTTAGACCACACTCTCTAATTAAAAAAAACAAACCTCTTTTATTGCTTCATTGATTTGTATTGCTAACCTTGCTTGCATTCTTTTAGACTTAGCAGTGTCTTAACCTATGGTATATACTCTATCTGGGTTTCAGTTAGTGTAGGAACTTCAAAGCTTCAAAGTGTTTTACTTTCAACTTTCTGTGAACTATTTCCCTCAGTTCTGTAAAGTTATGGACTTTAGGAGTAACATTCCATTGGCATGAATAATAGTATGCCAAAGTATTATTATACTTTGGCTGAATTTGGATGTTGTGACACAGTTTACTAATTTACCATAATTAGCCTTTGCCTTATATTTCCACTGTTATGATGGTTGTTCATTAGTCTGAGGAAGAGTGCATGCACTCAAAAGCTCATGCCGAATAAATCTTGGTTGGTCTTAAAGGTGCTATGTTGTGTTAGTTCAGACCAACCAATGTCAATATTTTTAGAATTTTTAGAATTTTTAGCATTATTTTAAAGTGACTAAACTGTATAACAACATATATGCTGTCCACTAGCATGAGTACGCCTTCGGTAGGAAGGGCATGTTACATCCAATCCTAATAAATAAGATCACTACCCCTCTCATTGGGTTTGTGAGCAACTGTCCAGTATAGTCATTTATGATATCAAGGGGACTCATTTCTACAGCCTGATTTGAGCACACCCAGTCAAATATATAGAGGGTAGTTGTTCCAGTATCGTAATATTATATGCTTATGTTACCTCCTTATTTCCATCTCCATCTCAAGATCAGTCTCAAAGGTTTGATCAGGTGCACACCCCATTTTTAAGTAACCCTTAGGACCCAGTATTTCCATCGCTATAACTTCTGTTGTGAAGTTCATTTCTCTAATGTTTTCTGACATATTTGATTTTATGCCTTCATGGATGTACAGTGCAGCTCCTCCCTGTACTGCCTGTAGAGCTTATGCCCAGGGATAACTGTGTCCCATGGATTTTCCTCATTTCACCATGTTTCCATCACAGCAATTTAGCTGGATTGAGCAGTTATGTCTCTGCTTCTAAAGAGTAATTTTAGTACACTGGCTCCATGATAGCAAGGGTTATGCTGTGTTGAGCGCTGCAACAGGTTACCAAAGAAACTTGCATACTCTAATGTGTCTTTTTATCAATATGTAAGATTGGAGCTGTTTAACACGCTAGCTAAATTAAAATGATACCTTAGTCTTTGAAAGACCCATTATGTTCTCTTTGGTTAATGAGCCATGAACAAAGGAGGATTTACACTGATCATTATGAATTAATGAGACAAAATACCTTTTAAAAAGATCCTAAATACATATTTACATGGTACACTGCAGCTATTATGGTCGGTCAGTTAAATAATGCAAGATACATGCATGGTTCCTTGATATGTTTTAAAGCTAGCAATCTTTACAATCATAATATATAACGTTTTATACAAAATATTTCTGAAACAATTTTACCAGTACAGCTAAAACCCCACATCTGATTGATCCCCACCTTAAATTCCCTAATCTTATTGCCTCTGAACTGCTTGTAAAAAAATTGGTAGTTTCTTAAAATTGACAATAAGAATTTGCATTCTACCTCTGTTGATCAGAATAAGTATCCTGATAATAGACTGATGAAAGGTTTGCATTGTTACGACCTAGTTTGTTTTAATGATTAAGACACATAGCAAAGATGCAGACAATAATATTATGCCTTTGTGCAAATGAAAGGGTTTTTAGTAGTTTGTGCAAATGAAAAGGTTTCCCGGCTGCAACCACTGGAGGAAGAGGAGCACCTAGGATTGGGGTTCCATTTCACTACAGGTTTTCTTTTCATTTTCTCTCCTACCACTCCAGGCTTCCCTTTTTTTAAAAAAATTATTTTCATTCTGTGATTCTTTTGTAAAGTGAGGAGGGAAGTATTGTGTTTCCCTCGCCCTGCTGTAAAAGTCATTTGAAGTTTGGCTATACTTCTTGTGGGATCCATTTTGGGGTGGCACTCACCACTCCCACTCAGAATTCTAAAGGCACTTGCAGGCTCAAAAAGGTTGAGGGTCCTTACTTACACAAAATAACATGCTGTTAAGTATTTGCTGGTTTTATATCTTAAAAATATCAAATGCTTTAACTTGTTCTTCATGTTCTCCTTGATAATTTTGAAATGAAATGCTGTATAGCTGTTCTGTTCCAGTATACTAAAAATAATTCTTGTAGATATTTTTTTTCAAAAGTCATTGTGTTTAGGTTTTTATTCCTTTTTGCTAAAAATGAAATAGAGCAAGTCATTGGTGCTTTAAAGCAAATTATTTTAAGGTGAAGAAAATTTAAAATGTTGCTAATTGAAATACCTTTTAACATATAGTCAGTTCATAATGGGTAGATGTTTTGTTTGAAAATGGCATGTTATAATATATGCTTTGTTTTTTAAGTTGATTGCCAGAGGGAAAAATGCATCTGAATTGTTTCCAGCTGTAGTGAAGAATGTAGCAAGCAAAAATATTGAGGTATGGTGACAAATATGTTTTCTTATCATTAGTTCATTTAATGTTTATTTTTGGTTTCTGTGTCCATTCCATGAAATTTCTTTTTAATACTACATTTTAATTTTTAAGCACTTTTAGAAATAATCAAATGTGTAGAGATATGAGATAATACACTTTTTAGTCCAGTAAAAAATATTTTGAATATAAGCATCCAAAGGACTGAGGAAGGGGCAAGCATCCTCTCTTGGTGCTCACTTTTGGTGAGCTGATTTCAACAAACGTACACAGAGCCCCATCGGCGATGTCATAGGTTTATAAAATATAGTCCCATCCCCGTCAGTCATTCAGTAATGACTCTTAACTTCCATGTCGAATAGGTGATTTGCCCCAAACCAGGCTGCCCTTTCTCCAAAGGATTAAGTCTGGCAGGATGAACCAATGTGGAATGGATTAATTTAAGGTAAATCCCAAGCCCTCTTGAATCCTAATAGGGATTTGGGGTTTTTATTATCGATGTAATCAAAGCTTTGGTCATTGTAGCCACAAGGAGTTACAGATCAAATATGCCTGTTCGTTAACTATTGTATTTGTATACTTATTTACGACATTTCATAGATCTTGATTACTGACTTAATCCAGTCTCAGCTATTATCACCCACTCTTATGCATCTTCATTCAAGCCAGCCCTTCCTAGCAATTACCTCCCATCACTAGACATCACTGGAGCCCACTTCTGCTTTTGCTATATGGGCCTAGCCTCTTTCTCCACGATGGGAATGGTAAATGATCAATTAATTGGCTGGCTCCTGCATCTTACGTCTGCTCCCACTTCTCTGAAGGGGCATGTCACCAATTCCAATGTTCCTTGAAGCCTGAAAAATATTTCAGAGGTTCTGCTACAGTCAAAAGACTGGCTTATATTGTGAGCAAAACTCTCTGTTCCTTCAGACCAACATGGCTATACACTTGAAGATATGTCTGTTGTTTGATTAACATTTTCATGTGCATGTAAAACTAGCATGCTGGGGAGAAGATATCAGTAGGGTTCAGGGATCCCAAATCCCATGGGAGCCATAATTTATTGTTGCTACCAAATCTTACATATTCCCTGACACATGTAAAGTAGTGTTCCATCTCGAACACTGAGATACAGATTTTTGTTTTGTGTAGTTTAGTTTGTGTTGTTTTTATGAATTACTAGCTTCAAAGCCTGTTCCTGAGAACAAGCTCTGAAAGGGCTCCCTCCCCTGGCCCCTGGCCAGGCAGCTTAAGGTGGCTTTGGGCCACAGCTCGCAGCCAGATCAAGTGGGGCAGGTGGGGACTGGCCAGCTAGTTAGTAGGCCCGGGACAGAGCTCCTTAGCAGGCAGTCAGCTGGCTGGGAGGCCCTCATTAGCAGGCCCAACCTAGCAGGCCAAGAGGCCATCATTAGCAAGCCCTCCACCATGACCCCTTTACCCATGGCCCTCTCCCCTTACCTACTGCTGGCTCCGGGCAGTGAGACGCATCTGAGAGCAAAGAGGCTAGAGTCCAGAAAGGGAGGGCGGGAGCTGCAGGGGCAGGGCCAATCAGGGTGCAGCCAGCTTTGCACATTGTAGTCCATGGACATCTGGAGGGCCGCAGTTTCACTGCCCCTGTTCTAGAGGCTGAGTTCTTTTTGTTTTAATGAAAAAGGTATAGTGATATTCAAAGCTTTAGGCTGAATAGCTTTTTGGCTATTGGGACTAGCTATGGTTCAGGGCTTGCTAATGGTGTTTTGGATGTTTGTCCAATAACATTTTAAAGCTTGTTCTTATGTATTCTGTCAACATAGTACCTGAATATAGATTTGGCTCGATGGCTTTATATTATATGAATGATGTTCGTAATTAGAATTCTCTTAAAGCAAGGTTCATACGTAAAGCTTGTCGCAGGATGGGAAGATTTTTTTGCCATCAAAACTAGATAGGGGAAATTTGTTACAGCATCTAGTAATATTCATTTTACGGACAACTGCTGCTGTAGGTATAGTTATATGCCACATGTCAGAAGATGCAGAAAAGTGACCTAGAAAAGCAGTTGGTGGTATAGAACAGAAATAATCAAAGGTTTAGTCAATAACTCATGAAGTTTGATATACTTGTATTGATAAACTAATTAAACAGATCTGCCTGTGTTCCTCAAGTCTAATGTGGCCCTGTTATTATTAGTTTTAAAGGGAGGAGTGCTGTAACATTGAATGAAGGTAAATGATAAAAGAATGGCACAGTCACGAAACCCAAGTACTCCTGCCTCTAGTCTCAGAGTGGTTTCCAGAAAAGGAGGCTTTCTTTGCACACCTGCAGTCATTCACTATACAGGCCTCTTGTTGTCAATGTTGATTGCTGCTTGTTCATAGTAGAACAACAAATAATTTAGTGCTTCATAACCTTCTGTGATTTAATATCTTGCTTTTTGGCAGAACAGGCAGGAAAAATCTTTCTTCAGACAGTGACAGTAATTATAGCACAGCTGTAGTTAAGGGTCTTTCAGACTCTATTATAAACCCTTGTGGTCAGCTTATAACTCAGAACAGTTTTTCTCTCTGCTTAGTTTAACATACATAGGCTTTGTTTAGAACTTAATGGAAGTGTAATTTTTTTAAAGCTACAGTGGGGTCAGGCTGTCTGATATATAGTACTCATAAAATTATTTGAGAGGTTTATGTTTGTGAACATTGGTTGCTTTGTTTTCAAGGCAGATGTGGTTTTCTTTTTAACTTGAGTAATGACCGTCATTCATACATTAGAGAAGCCTTTAGTTTAACATGTAAAGTCTAGAATGATTGTTCTTCATGCCCCTGAGCATTCACAAATATGCAGGCTAACAATATAGATCGTACTTAAGTTGGGAATGCTAAATTCTACCAAGGCATTTTTGGGTGAATTCTTATCCACATGAAATCCTTGAGATTTGAATATTATAAACATTTATTTATTTTTTATAGATTAAAAAACTGGTGTATGTGTATCTGATGCGCTATGCAGAGGAGCAGCAGGACCTGGCACTGCTATCCATTAGCACCTTTCAGCGTGCTTTGAAAGTGAGTAACTATCAAATTAGCAATGCTTGCTGAAGATGGTTGCTTTTTTCCCCTCTAGCAAAAATTATTTACTGACCGGTTTAAGGATGAGCAGAAGAATAGCTGATATCTGGACTGTCTTAAGTCAATGTGGTGATCCTGGCCTGCTTTGCCTTCTTAATGCCATTTTGCAGTGCTGAAAAGTCTTTTTTGGGAGCCGGCAAAGGAGTCACTTAGTGGATATTTGTATGTGCTGTTTCCTTTGTTTAATCTTGTCTGTCACACTCAAGGAGCAGGTTTGTGTATTCTGTTGAGTCTGCCTGTCCTCTTGAGAGTCTTGATTTAAATGTTAATCAGTTTGTTACCTTGCAGAGGTATGATTACTCAGCTCTAGTGAATAATGTCATTCATAATTGACTCAAGGACTTGGAGGTGTTGAAGTATGATTTTATTACCAAAGCGGGACATTTTAAAATAGTTGGAATTGGTAGTATATGTTCTGTCTCCCTCACTATATTTGATACCCGCACAATAATATATAGTTTGGGTGGAGGAGCTCCAAGTTGAGCATAGCCCATAAGCTATGCATTCATGCATCTTAGAAAATGGAGATGTTGTAAACTTTGAATCCTGCCCTTGGTACATAATTGTCAAGCAGTGAAGAAAGAAGTCCACCTAAGTAATTCCTATGCTGCTGTTTGCAACCTGCTTTTGGCTTCTATTTCTTCATAATAAGCTACCTGAATTAATTGGGAAAGGTTATCTGTTTTGCTTGTGCTTTTTTATGCTATTTGCCTGATGATGTATTTTCTTGAAAAGGGCTTCACACCCAGATTAGTAAGAAGAACCTAGAATCTTGGCTGTGGCAGGTCGGATGGCACCAGGCCATAAGCATTTGTTGGTTTGTTTTGTTTTGTTTTGGCGGAGCCCAGATGACTCAGCTTTATGGAACAAGTTATACAGAAATTGTTCTTGCTAGACCAAGACTGCAATACTGTGTGCACTTAAACTGGGAGTAAGCATCACTGAACTTGGTGGGACATACTTTGAGTAAACATGCATAGAGTTGAGCTCCATCATACTATATTGGCTTAAGTTATGTATTTTGTTCCTGAGCACACCAAATAGGGAATTTGACAGTCAACTTAAGTATACATTAATGAAACAAAGTCAAGATTTTCATTTTAAACTGCTATGCTAGATCTGAGTGGAAAATACTATTAAGTACAGTATCAAGTACTGATATGAAGAATGTCTTGTTCTGTTATGATGAAGGATGAGGCCCACCTGTTGTAGTTGCACAATACCTTTCAAAAGGGGAGGGGGAGTGATCTTTTGGAAGGTATTCAGTTTGCCTTGACTTTAAATATTTCTGATGGTTTATCTCTCAATTGATAAATTATTCTTATTTCAATACCACATAATATCTGAATATATTCATTGCAGAGGATGCTTCTGGATCTGTGTTCAATCAGAGTATAAATTCAGAAATAAAATAAATTATGTATGCTTTCTCTGAGCAATCTTAACTTATGTATATTTAAAGATTACTAATATTTCATTTTCATTTTAGGATCCTAATCAGTTGATCCGTGCAAGTGCTTTGAGAGTCTTATCCAGTATCAGAGTTCCAATTATTGTTCCAATTATGATGCTTGCTATCAAAGAAGCATCAGCTGATTTATCTCCTTATGTTAGAAAAAATGCCGCCCATGCAATTCAAAAGCTTTACAGGTAAGATCTCTTAAGCCATAAATATGGAAGATATGTATTTAATGTTCAGTAGAGTGTGCTATAATGAAGTTTAGCTACAGCTTATGATAACTGCCTTCTGTTAATGGGCTTAAAGTCAGCAAGGTCTGTTTTAACATTATTGGAGGCCCTTCAGAGCTATATATGCAAAGTATTGTCATAATTTTATCAAGGTTATTTATTCAGGCAGCTGAAAAATCAGCATTTCCACATCTTCTTGACAGTATATTTGATTATTTGCAACAGGGCTTAAAAACATATTTGCATGGCTAAGTTGCAAAGGGCTGCAGCACATAGACTTGATAATTTCTGTGTGGTCCTCTTATGACTTGTTCCCCTCCCTGCAAGCTCTTCCTAAAAGGTCAAGTCAAAGTGATGTGTTTCTGTTCTCATTTTTCATTTGTTCATGTACATCTTTTTGGTTTTTTAGAAAGGAAAAAAGTTGTAGAATACAGAATATTATAAAACAAGAATATTTAACTTTTATCACATTTTAGCCTTGACCCTGAGCAAAAGGAAATGTTAATTGAAGTGATAGAGAAGCTCCTGAAAGACAAGAGCACAGTAAGTACAAATTACTACAAAATAACTAATTTTGTGGTTTTCATTGATAAAGGCAGTTACTGAAGAATTGCTGCTGTCTGACTACTTTTGAGGAAATAAAACTTAAAATTAATTTTAAAGAAGCTACAAAAGATAAAAATGTGTAGCACAGTTGATTTTATTTATTTATTTATTTATTTATATTCCACCCATTTCTTTGCAGCTCTGGACGGTTTACATTGAACATTATATAATACAAATTACATGGAACAATATATAGTACCAACAGTATGTAATATTAACTTTCATAAACAGTATGTAACATAAACTACATTATAAATAACAATTAACAGTAACATTGGGGGTTGATTCTTTCATGGGTTGGTTCTTTCAGTCTGCGGGTTCAGCAGCTGTTCTATGTCAGTCAGCCTCAATTGAAAGCCTGATGGAAGAGCTCCCTCTTGCAGGCCCTGCGGAACTGTGGAAGTTCGGGCAGGGCTCTGATCTCCTCAGGGAGCTCGTTCCATCAGGTGGGGGCCCGGACTGAGAAGGCTCTGGCCCTTGTTGAGGACCGACGTGCTTCTCTGGGGCCAGGGATCCACAGCCAGTTTGGAGGTGGCGGAGCTTAGGGCTCTTTTGGGGATATGGTCAGGGAGGCGGTCTCTCAAATACACTGGGCCCAAACCGCATACGACTTTAGTGATTACCAGAACATTAAGCTTGATTCAGAATTCAACTGGGAGACATCTAAGTTGTTGGGATGCCGGCTGGGTGTGGGATCTCCACGATGTTTTCGTGAGAATCCTGTCCGCAGCATTCTGCACCAATTGTAGTTTCCGGATCAAGGATAAGGGTAGGCCTGCGTAGAGCGAGTTGCAGAAGTCCAGCCTAGAGGTGACCATCGTGTGGATCACTGTGGCTAGGTGCTCTGGGTCCAGGTAGGGCGCTAGTAGCTTGGCTTGGCGGAGGTGGTAGAATGCCATCCGCGCTACCTTTGTGACCTGGGCCTCCATTGTAAGGGAAGCGTCCAGGGTCACGCCCAGGTTCCTGGCGGTGTGCGCTGGTG